>NC_071980.1:25588447-25589474 GCF_026283585.1 Hylaeus volcanicus
TTATTACTTTGTTTTTATATGAATTCCACGAACAAAAATTCTTTTTCGGGTAATTCAAACATTTGGTGTATCAGAAATTCTTCGATGTGAATCACTCAACGTGTTTTTCAATCATGTCTGATAGGTTTTATTTTGAAATTGAGTTCTGGTATTGGAAACTGGTATCGGACTAGATTCGTAAATTTTATCGCTATTGAAACGAGTATTTTGATATAAAAAATGTTTGACTCGCCTGGAAAAGAGTGTTCGTTTATGGAACTTTGATAAGACTGTATGGATCACCTACTTTGAAATCATGGTTCCGGTGTCGATGGTTCCGCTGTTCGAAGGAGGCACTATTTATACTGCCTAAGGAGTGTATTTGAAAACGAATCAGCACTGCGGTGAGTGAATCAATTTCGTTCTATTATTGCGATCGTCTGACGGGATATAATGGCAAAAGAAGGGAATGAGTCATTTAGCGGCTCGCGAACACATATATGCGGGCACAGCTGTGTCTCGCATGAACATGTAGCAACAGCCCGAGCATGCTCGACCACGAGGCTCGGATAGTCGATGACAATCACCGTGCTGCAATGTACCTACCCGCTTCTTCATCCACTCGTCGCTCGAATCATGCAAATCATGTTCGGGATAAACATTCGTACGTACACTCCGCGCTCGTGTACGCACATTAAATCTCATCGTGTTTGCATAATGCGCAGTATAACTGTCTCTGGTAATCGACTAACTTACACAACGATTTCGATAAATCACGACCCGCTTCCGTTGCCCTCCGAACGCGATCTTGTAAAAAATCGAACGGTGTTTATGCTGGAGAACTATTTGTCGAATTTTCATCGTTTAATATAGAACGACGAATACTAACATTGCTCAGGCGGAAATACGTGGACTAAATTTTTGAGGAGAAGGTAAGAAAGAAGGAGTGAAGGAGAAAAGGAGGAGCGAGTCGAAAACAAGGAATAGCAAGGAAAGAAATTAATATCTAAAGCCGGCGACTGACTTGCAACAGAACATCGTAATGCAA
>NC_071980.1:25589484-25603701 GCF_026283585.1 Hylaeus volcanicus
CGTGCTCCACTGGTCTGTCGGTTTTTTGACAAACCTCTTTGATCGTCCACTTTTCGCTGAACCGAGTAGGAAGCATCGAGAGAGAATTCAGCCGAGAGTTCGAAGCGAGCATTCGTGATTCCAAAAAGGACCTTGTAATGTAACGCTGGTGCCGAACCGTAAAATTCGTGCCGAGCAGTTACATTACAACGTTCTGTTGCAAGTCGGTCGCCGGCTTAAGAAAAGAGACGCGGACATGGCAAAATTGCTAGGAGATAGAGACGAGGCTGTGCAGACGCAGAATATGTACATATTCATGTGCATGTACATACAGGCATATTAAAATGCAAAGAGGAGGCAGTCAAAAGTTGGCGACAAGAGCGAGGTATGGAAATATGGATGCAGCAAAGAAGTACTGGCTGAAAGAAGATAAAAGGAGCTGAGAATTCTGAAAAATGGAAAGAGGGGATGAAGAGGATATCACGAGGGGATGAAACTATGAAAAAGATGTTCTTACAAAATTTGTTGTAAGTGAAGTGGTGGAGAAGGTTTAAAAAGTAAATTAATTTTTTTAATATAACTTCCAATTTAAGTTTTTATATTACAATAAATGTCGTGTGCATACTGCACTTGCAACGTGTTGCATCAAGGAACAAAAATTATTAGGTTGTCCCAAAAGTTTCTTTCGCTATATTAATAAGTAATACATGCACAGTAGTTTATGTTTTATGTAACATCACTGAATTGTGCACGATTCATTTTGCTCCATTATTGTTACAACATGAATATCCATGAAATTTGATTGTCTATTTATATAAACACGACCACATCAAATAATTGAGTGCGACTCGCTAAAGAAACTTTCGGGACAACTTAATACAATATGACGAGCTAAACTTGTTTCGCTACTAATTGTCAGTGTGTTTGTTTATTAAAAGGAAATAAACATTCATCCCATTTTCTGGCATCTCCCTGTAATCATCTCCCTGTCATCTTTCAGCAATGGATCTATTTTTCATGCAAACTCCGAAATGCACGCAAAGGAAAGAAAATAATGTATGCGATAATGTCACCAGTGAGTCGTCTGGCACTGTCAAGAAAAATTGCCAATTCACCGTATGAATATTCATAATCGTTGTATCGATACTGTTTTCGTCGTTAATCGAGTCGGTAAACTAACGTTCACTCAACGTATGAAGAAAGCCATTGAGCACGTGCGAGAAAATATATGATATTACATTAACTATAATACGAGTTTTTTCCTGTTATTGTAAAAACTGAACAAGAAATTATCAAAGAGCTCCTACTCCGTTTTGTGAGAATTTAGCTTGGACACCTCTGACATACACTCGCACAAGTCTATGTGTACAGGAGAGCTTCGAAACTAACAATAAGCTTCAAAGTTTAGACACTTTCCCCTACTCTGTGTCGTCAGAGATTAGCGAAATTCTAATCCAGGTAAAAATCACGAATAAAGGATAAGCAACCTTTCCTTAGACACTGATTGAATAAAAATCGAAGTACACTTATTGGGTTGTACAGAAAGTTCGTGGCAATTTTTAAGAAACATTCAAAGACACGTTTGAATTTTGATTTATATTTATTAAATTATGTATGTACCATTTGGGTCCACAACTTTTCCACTTTTTAAGAGGATGTCCATATGTTATTTGTTTTCAACCATTCCGATATATTCAGACCTGTACCGCCTACTAAAAATCGGCATAGACTTTCCAGACAACCCAATAAATAAATTTTAAATATAATTAAATATTGTGTATCGTGTCGTACAAACGCTTATTCGAATAATTGTTCGATTCGATTTGCTAATTAATTGCTAAATTGTCGATTCTATTCGTAATCCGTTATTCGATTAAAATTTTCTAAACCTCTGCTTTCATGTAAATATGCACGATACGAAATTTTTCCACGTAAATACACAAAAGAAACAAAAACAGCTTATCGCGAGGCTTGATTGACTTTTATGTTTCTTAGGAACAGTCCGTGGCTATGCGAGGTGCCCAACCGTGGCATCCTTGTATTATGTAAACAGCCGCTTAACAACACACAGGAACGTTATACTTAAGTACCATGTGACAATCTTTCCTTCTCAAGCACTCATACTTCATGATATCCTAACTAAATTAAGTGATTACTTCACCTCACATAGTGTCTCAACAATTTTCTGATATTTAACCCATATTTAACAGACTTCCTGTTTAAGCCAGGGATTCGCGAATTAACTCTATGATTCAATTGTCTAGTTCTCGAAAAAATTAATGTTACTTGACACCGTATGCGCCCAATTGCGAAATCGTAGCTACGGCACTGGCTAGTAATACATGGTTATCAGCATAACTGAATGTTTAGAAACGAATTAAAATGGTTACAATGATGCGTTTGTATTTTATCTATGTATACGCATAGTCTGCCTCGTGGAATCCAGAATCCAACTGTAAAATATGATCCACCGTTACAAATTTAAGATCACATGTGCCGCTAGTTTGCAGACTTCGTTCGATCTATTTTGAACCTCGGTAGAGTATGGTTTCTAAGATTTTTGCATTCGGAAATTAGGTTCTTTGGATAACGATCATTTTTAGTAACACTAATGTTATTACCTATGAGATAATCTTATTATTTAACATTTCTGTGTAACCAAAACTAATGATATAGCACTTGATATTTCGTACAAGTATCTCAGGAAATATTAGGTGTAGAAATTAATTCTGTGCCTTTCCAATGGTAAACGTGTCATTTATTTATATAGAAAAACTATATAACTTTTGATCTGTCCTGAACCACACATTTGCAACGTTATATTTTATAATATACATTTTAGAAGAATATAGATCTATAGAAGAATGTTGTTACAAATTTAGTATAAAAATCGTGTGATACTCGATGCAGAAAATATGAAAAGTAAGCGTTTAGTTGAAGAACTGTGAGAAAGTTAACTAGGAGTGCGAATTTAGGAACCAGCCGTTGGTCAAACGTGTCTCTTAAAACAATTATTTCTTCTCTGCACTTTCAGAATTTTTTAATACATTTTTAATAGTTAATTTCATTTTTTAATAGTATATCGTTCATGAGAATTAAATTGGTTGTCTCCTATCCAAGTTTCGTTAACCCTTTGCAGGCCTATGTCGACTGAAGCTCACCAGAAATGCACCGAAACCAAAAAATCTAGACTGCAAAGAGTTAGTTTAATTGCCATAAACGAAGCTTAAATGTTAAATCTTGAAATTTCCTACGTGATGCTTGACTTATTTGGGCATGTAACACAATAATCAGAAGAAAAGTGAAAGTGTAAAGTCAAGGACCAGGATGAAATATGTTTGGAAAAGATCAGCGGGTTTCGAGTGCTAGGCGCTGCGCCTTTTTTAATTTACGATCGGTTGGGTTCGGTATGTCTCCACCTTCGGCGTTAGTTTAGCCGATTTCGAGCGTGTTCAAGTGGCTACGGCTGTGTGCCCATTCGGTTGAAGGTTTTCAACGCATGACCTGCACCGACCCTTAACCCTTTGGAAGGTTTCACCATTTTTAGCCGAACGCGCAGATGACATTCTTGAAGAATGATTCTTCGAATCAAATACAAAGAACATTCGAACGCTATAACATAATTTAGAAATTCCTACGGGACCTCGTTAACGAATGCTTCTAGAATACGGAGATGATACGAAAAGAAAGGAATCAAGAATAATGAATGGTTTAAAAGAATTAACAAACTAGTATACCAAGTAAACTAACTTTCATTAAGATCTCGAATCGCTAATGCGAGTGTCATGAATTGCAATTATTCCCATGATGCTATGTATACATATAACGAACGCGATGATACGCGATATTCGTTCGAAGACAAGAAAAAACGATAACAAAAATAGCACATACCAACACAAACACGCTATGCTTTAGCCGTTTCGATGCTTTGTCTGACAAATCGAACGTTTGTATAACTTCGCCAACGTGTGGTTATTTTCTCTCATTTTTTCCTTTGTTTTGTTCAATATTATTATACGTATCCAACATGGTTTATTGTCGGTTCCGTCTGTATGAAGCAACGTGTGCGGCTTTTTGCGAGGAATAGCTGACTTGAAGATTGGCGCGCTGATAAGAGAAATATGATCGCTGCTAGACTGGACTAAGATGTTGGTTTCAATGCTGCATTATTATGTGTTGCGATTTACGATCCTTGATAATGTACTTTATCTGACTCGATTAGTTCACGTTGACTGAGTGAATTAACCTGAACTTCGTGTAAGTAATTACAATTGTAAATAAAGAATCACTTAATTAAATAGAAAAGTCACCGTCGTTAAACTATCGATAGTAACTCTTGATGTAGACATTATAAATGACTCTTCTTTAAGCGTGGAATCCTTTTTATTTAATATTTAACGAAGAATAACCATTCAATTGTTAAATGAAAGAGTTACCGTCGTTATTGATAACAATTCTTTGGGTACACATCGAACATTGTAAATAACTCGGCTTTACGTGCAGAATTCTTTCAAATTATTTTTCAATGAAGAAGATTCTGCGTTGGAAATGTAATTATTATTTATTGAATTTAGATTTTTCAGGAATTTTGAAATATTTATGAACCCTGAATTTCCCAAGAATTAGTATTATTATTTTGCTGCAATTATTGCTCGTATTTAATCTTCGAGTATTAGCATGTATTATAGTAATGAATTCAAAACGCGTAATCGTATGACTATAATAAATAATGCTCACTTGCAGGAATATAGAAATAATAATTATTGGCTCTTACAAAATTGTATGCTTTAATATTTATGTACATAAATTTTATGTATGAGCAAATCTTTGAAATGTCATGCAATATTTATGAAACGTCCAATAGTATATAAAACTGTATACTAAGTTTAATTATCATTTATTATTTTCATATGACATGTTCATATAGTATATTGTTAATACAAAATCAAAATTTTCATTAATTTATTATGATAATTTTTCATTAAAATTATGATTACAAAGTCACGTTGAATTAAAAGTTAATTTTAAATTCTTGGAAATCATTGAAAATAATAATACTAGTCACCAGTAAACTATTATCACGTTCACAGAGAACTTGACCTTGAGCGTTACTACCTTTTATCTCAAACAACGTTTTCATATTACTAAGCATGTTACACATGTATATTTTTATGTAATTCTTTTATGCATTACAAAATTGTACACAAAATGCTCGTTTTATATTCCTCTTAAAATTCTCGAAAATTGTAGTATATATTTTAATGTTTATTATATTACATAACTATGTCCAAGTAATATATAAAACTATATAATAAATTTAATTAATCCATTATTCCAATTGAAATGTAGGCATATTATAAACTTAATGCAAAATCAAAATTTCGATTAATTTATTACAACAATTTCTGTACTATTGCGATACAGATAAAGAAACAACGTATTACTACGAACGATAAAACTAATGAAGATGAAAATTATTTTCTCCAATTTATATGCAACTTTATTATTTTAAAATACTTTCTTTTAATATTGATTTAATTGTAAGAAATAATAATTGTAACATTCGCAATGTTATACAAAGGAAGAAAAGCGTAAGTTCTGTAACTCTTTGGCACGGCCCTGGCAAGGCTCACCGCAGTGCACAACGCGCATGCGCCTTAATCAAAACTCGATACCCGATTCCCAAGGATACTTTTAGGTTGGCTAACCTGTAGCTCTTTGTTCGTAGAAGCAACGGTTGAACGTCGTTCGCATTTCTGCTCTCACGTTTGTGCGGTCTCATTCGTCTTTCGACATTCGACAAGAAAATCCAGCTCATCGATCTGTTCGACTGTGCACGTTTATATTTTCTTCACTTTAACCTTCGTTTGTATCTCTTCAACAACCAAAACGTAAGTATTGTTAAAAGTAACTTTATTTAATGTCAATATCGTTCAGTCATGTTTGCCGGTAAACGTAACGTTTTATTTTCTTGATATGCACGTGTTACCTATCACGCGTCATAATCGTTGTAAATAATTTTGTTAGTACTTGATAACGCTCTCCCCTATTTAAATGAAATGTGAGAAACAATGCAGGGTGCATTATTCGTACAAATGGACGGTGTAATAAAGTAAAATATTTTTAAAAAGTTAACAAATATATACTTAGTACATTCGTGATCAAAGAAAAAAGCCTTGGACAAAGGCGTGTTGCTTTTATTTCCAATTGTAGAACATACTTTGGTTGTACATATACGTACACACAGTAACGAGCACAAGTATTATGTAAAACCTAACTAAGGAAAATCGCGAATGAATATTGTTTTCAAATAGTCGCGGGAAATTTAGAATGTTTTATAACATTTAGGATATATTCTACCTTGGTTAAAAGAATTAAATTTTATCAAATTAACTTTTACATCACAATTTGTTATACTAATATTTGGAGGTTTTTATTTTATTTTAATATTTTCTCTGGAATCGCTTGAATGTTTTTCTTAATCATTTCCTTTAGAACTATGTGTGTCATAGTCAAGTATAAAGCTTGCGCACTTCCATGCAATGTGTCTGATTTGTGCTTTTCATGTTCGATCTAAATACTGTACCATGAGTTTCACATGTTGTAGACCAAATAATTAATAACAACTCTAATGCATCGTTGCATACTTTCAGTTAATTTTATATAGAAATCTTAGAATCATAGAATTTGATTCTATTGCTCTTCAACGCAAACATATAACTCGAGTAGTGAAGTTGGCAGAGAATTGTGCACATTGTATTATTCATATTTTTATGAATAATTTATTAAAAGCTTTTGTTGTTCAACGTGTGAATATGTGAAATATAATACTTGTATAAAGTAACTTGTGCATAAAATCATTTTATGTTCGTCGATCTCATGATACAACCTAAAATAAGAACTTTATTATTTCTTGGAAACGTTCTTTGTAATTTTTAGTGTAATATTATTTTAGAATATACGATGGATGATTGGGGCCCAGAAACTGTTGAAATCTCTTCGAATACACAGTATGTAAGTATACATTTTTCTCTGTTTTCATGACAATGTAAGAAATGTGTTAGTATACAGTATACTGGTTCAACTTGTTTGTTTTTATCAAATCTGTTTTTTCTTTATTTTCAAATTAGTTCGATGAAGGTGGGCGCAGTTATGGGAAAGGGCGAGGATTTATAGCACCGAACAATAATTTTAACGACGGATTCGATAAAAATAATTCTTGGCCTAATAATACCGACAACGATACCGATAATGATATCGGAAATTCTGGTAGAGGAGGGGGTAGGGGTGGCGGTAGAGGCCGTGGAGGAAGAGGAGGTAGAGGAGGTAGAGGCAGCAGGGGAGGAAATCAAGACAGAGATGGATTCAAAGGCAGGAGCAGAGACAACGACGATGAAAGTAATGGTTACAGGAGGAACGATAATTACAGAGATGATGATAATGGTGAAAATAGTAGAAATGGTAGACCAAGAGATCGACAGCGAGGAGGTGGCGAGGATGGCGACGATGTTGAAAAACCTAAAGAAATATATATTCCTCCAGAATTACCTACAGATGAACAGTCCCTGTTTGAAAATGGGGTTGCAATAGGCATTAATTTCGATAAATATGATAACATCGATGTTAAAGTAAGCGGAGAAAATGAACCTAAGCCCATAGAAAGTTTCGAAAGAGCGGGTCTTCGAAGCATTGTCCTAGAAAATATTAAAAAATCAGGATATACGAAACCCACTCCAGTACAAAAACATGCATTACCAATCATAATGAACGGTCGCGATTTAATGGCTTGCGCGCAAACAGGTTCGGGCAAAACTGCTGCATTCGCAGTTCCTATCATTAACACATTATTGGAACATCCAACCGATCTAATTGTAAATTCTGATTATTGCGAACCACAAGTTGTTATTGTATCGCCTACTCGCGAACTGACCATTCAAATTTGGCAACAGATTGTTAAATTCTCGCTCAATTCAATTTTAAAGACTGTAGTCGCGTATGGTGGAACATCCGTTATGCATCAAAGAGGAAAACTCTCATCGGGGTGTCACATACTTGTAGCAACACCAGGAAGGTTATTAGACTTTTTAGACAGAGGAAGAATTAAGTTTTCTTCCGTTCGATTTCTTGTATTGGACGAAGCAGACAGGATGTTGGACATGGGGTTCTTGCCATGCATCGAGAAAATCGTAGATCACGACACAATGGTTCCCCTAGGTGAACGGCAAACGTTAATGTTTTCCGCTACTTTCCCAGACGAAGTGCAACATCTGGCGAAAAGATTCTTAAACAATTATTTATTCCTCGCTGTTGGCATCGTGGGTGGTGCATGTTCAGACGTTGAACAAAATTTCTATGAAGTTGCAAGGAATAAGAAAAAAGATAAACTTGGAGAACTCTTGGAAAGAGAGAACGCTGCAGGCACTCTAAAGGGTACCATGATATTTGTCGAAATGAAGAGGAAAGCTGATTTTATTGCAGCATTTTTGTCGGAAAATAATTATCCTACGACGAGTATTCACGGCGACAGATTACAGCGGCAAAGGGAAGAGGCATTGGCTGATTTCAAAAGTGGAAAAATGTCTATTCTGGTAGCTACAGCAGTAGCTGCTAGAGGTTTAGACATCAAAAATGTCGCACACGTTATAAACTTTGATTTACCAAAGGGAATCGACGAATACGTTCATAGAATTGGTAGAACTGGCCGTGTAGGCAACCGTGGAAGAGCAACCTCTTTCTTTGATCCCGATGATGATGCACCGCTCAGACCTGATCTTGTCAGAATATTGAAGCAGGCGAACCAACCTGTTCCAGATTGGTTAGTAGCTGGAAATGCAAGTAGAAACTTCATGCCCGGAAAAGGAAGGAGATTCGGAGGAGAAGACATCCGAGATGTGAGTGAATTTCGATGACCATTTTCTAATTATAATTTGCAAATGAGATATTATATTTTGTAGTTGAATAATTAGAAATAATTCAATTGTAATTCATGGATAATCTTTTCTGTTTCAGTTTGAACCAGAAGGTGAACAATACAAGGAAGAAGACTATTCGCTTTCTGTGCCACAGGAACCAGACGAACAATGGTAGAAATTTTAACCTGTGCTGTCATTGTTTTATTGAAAAAAGGGTAATATATAATACCCTTTTTTCAATAAAACAATGATCTCACATCTTCAATGTTCTTTATTGATAACGCTAAGTCAGGGGTACAATTGATTCATTCATATAGTATTTATGTTGATATAAAGAGTCATTAATATACAACAGTAATCTTTTAAGTTGATTTTTGTTTTGTTTTTACATGATAGACGGATGCATATATGATGTATTTAAATGAAGTACAGACTGCATCATGTACCTCTGAGAAATAAGTAGGTTACGTATGTGATAATTATGCAATGTTATCTTCGTTAATATGACAGGTTTCACTTTCAGAGATTATAAATAATCTACAAAAAAAAAATGTTTCATCTGCGTCTTTAAATGTAGTTCATCGTACTGCTCCATCGACCGTACAAATACTAGTTTTTAAGAACACATTATCACCAAAATTGGATCATGTTACTTTATTTTATAAACTGATACTCTCTAATATTATGTTAAGTGTTTTATACAATCCTTTTGTAATAAAAATAAGTAAACCAAGAGTGTTTCATTTTTAATATTTTTACACTATTTTTTTTTTTTAATTTTTCAGATAATTACGGTTATTTTATATAATTCATTGATTATTCTAGAATGGGGCTATACTTTCAGGTCAGGTTATCGATAGGTTGCAATTTAATGTATTTGGTAGATAATGCTCATGACACCTTCTCTCAGACTCATTTTTACTTTGCATATCTTGCTAATCCATTGGTAATTGCTTTATAGGAGATATAACAAAAAATATAGGACTAATTTTTCTCCGATAAAATTATTCAATTCATGATTGCCAACTTTATCACAGACGGGCCTAGATAGGATCTTCGTGAGATAATAGTCGCAAATGAAACAACGGTAGATCCTTAAAATTAAATCTCAACCCTCCACCAGTTAACGATATCAAACAGGCAAGATTCAGTTTCATTTAGCTAGGATATATTACACTACGTTATTATAAATAAAAATTTTTTACATACCGTCGTTCATGGCCATGTCCATCAGATGCAAATCCTCATCGTTGAGAAGCGACGATAGAAACCCGTCGGTAGTTTGATTGATGGAATCTGAAGTTGGTGTATGATAGTACATCATGTCAGTAGGTTCTGATTTGTAAGCAGCTCCGCTTTCTGTACCAATTGGTTCGCTACTGTTTGTTAAATTCATTGATGTTGCCACGGCTGAGCCCAGGTTCGATGATCCACCTGTGGCATTGAGTATTTCAGTTCCAAAAGATTAGATAGAGAATATGATTTAAGCCGTTCGTTGTAAAAGTGGTATGAGCCTTTATTTTTAGGTACAAAAGGTTTAGAAAGCAAAAGTAGTTAAGTTCGATTACTTTCTTACGTTTTCTCAATGTTGTGAATCTAGGAACGTAATTTTTTTATAACAGAAACATAGAATCATTCGTGTTCGTGGATTTGCACAATTTTCATAATGAATGTTTCAGAAAGGTTCATGAGTGTTTATTAAACACTGTTTGTAAAAACTCCTTGTATCACGAAGAAGGACTTATACTACTTTCATAATGGACGGCTCATTTATACACCTTTCATTTGCAGTTTCTTGAAATTAATTATTTTGAAAATAGACATTCAGTCAACGAGACTCTTAAAGTGAGAAGCCCCTAAGCTGTGGCTTACTTGGCTATTGCTTTAATCGGCCTTGAATATATATATATCAAAATGGCGGTATGTTTCGTAATAATATGCCATGCACATACACATATAGCCTTTTTATTTAATTTAGTATATTGCCAAGGATACCATACAATTGTATAGCTTTCACTACTCACATAACATGTTAACATAACTTACCCTTGTGTAACTTATATTACTGTAATTAATTGTAATATTACAAAAATTGTAAGTTTCAGTGTTCTGAAGATCTTGTACGGTTGCACGTAACTCGAAACACAAACAAAATAAAAATTAACAAAATGGAACCTGTACTTCCAACACTGAATGCTTGAATGAAACGATACAAATCCCACAAAATTTTATGATTGAATCTTTGATTTCTAACAAATATAAGAAATCTCCGTTGCGAAGCAGAAAATATAGAAATATTTTATTCGATCCCGTGGTTCTTGTATCGTTGAACTGATTTAGTGATTAGTACAGTACTAATTTTTACTGTGAAAATAGAGACGATTACTCACCCACATTGTGATAAGGGCTCGTGGCATTAAGGTCGCCCACTGGTGGGGCCAGAGTCGCATTATGAAGCAAAACGTTACGTTGTGCTTCATAATGACTGTGGCTTATACCGTGCCCTGGGTATCCTGGATGCGCAGGATGCGCGAAGTGGTCTGGTGCACCAGGTAGGGACAAAAGAGATGCCAAATCCTGCCATCGTTGTTCCATGCTCATAGCACGCACAAATGGCATGCGACCCTACGACACAAAAGCATATTCCCTTTGATTAGTTTCTTTCATGATTCTATCGAAAAAAAAAATCCTAAATGATTCTATTTCAATGAAAAGAAATTTATACTAATAAAAATGGTTTCAGTTAATTATTATTGTCGCTATTTCGCGCAGAGTACTCAGAAAGACGTCCCCAAAGAATTCTATTTTTGAACATGTATAGAATCAAGAAGGATCATATTACACATCTGTATTCGTATTATCCTGTTGTATAGGAACACTGAAAATTAAACGTTTCGAATGAATTGTGAAGAAATAGAATTAAAACAGGTCTCGTACTAGTTTCTTTCATAATTCTATCGAAAAAAAAATCCTAAATGATTCTATTTCAATTAAGAGAACTTTGCGAATTAAACGTTTCAAATGAATTGTGGAGGAATAGAATTAAAGCAAGTCTCATACTATGTACATGTCCAATATTAGTATTGTTTAGTATAACGATATTGAAAATGAAATATTTCGAACAAATTCTGAAGAAGTAGAAATAAAGTGTTATCAGAGGGCCGTGGATCTATCTATCAAATGTCACGTCTGGTGAATCTCGCAGGTATCAAAGTTGTCAAACGTCGATTGGTGGATCGGTGGATTTTGGGGAGAAAGAAACCCTGCTGGTCGCGTAGGCGTTGGCCACACGTAAGAGGCTTCACAATATTAATGACCTTGGTGCCGTCTGTCAAATGTGAGCGAGGATCCACGCTGATCGTGATCGAGTGTCAAGCTACGAGTCAAACTATGAAGGTTGTGACGATGAAAAATTCTTATTCGACAAAGGACACTCCCATACGACACGATAAACTATTTCTTAATGATATTTTGTATGATTGTAAAAAAGAAGAAGCAACTTCGAATGGAAACTTCTTGATTAGCGTGATATAAATGAAAGTATATAAAAATAGGATCTTAATAACGGGCACGTAACTAGCGTCGCCAGATACAGATGAAATGTACTAGAAGATCATTTTTTAATATGATTATTAGGACAGGACAATGCCAATATAGATATGTAATATAAGACTAATGCATTAACGTAACAACGTTGCTTCAAAGTAGCAGTCAAATGAAACGAAATACCTATAATACAATAAAGTGACTACTAGTGTTTATTAGCTAATGATTTATTAATGCAAGACAAGACTGTTCTAGTCTGTTCCGAGGATTACCATAGATACAAGGTCTTAAAATGTCAAATAATAAAATTGTACAATAATTTCGTCGAATATAAATATCACATGCTACATTCAGCATCTGATGGAACTTCTTCAGATAGTTTTATTCAATCGATTATTCATAAAATAATTACATAAAATTGACGTGTTAATCTCTCGTCAAGGAGAACGAGTCCCATTACATTATAGCCAATTATTCCGCTCCCTGTATTTATGCTAAATTGTTGTTCCGATCTGTCTTATTTTACACAGATAAGAAAATGTTACATTTAATGGGCAATGAACGAATACACAGTTTAATTCAAGGTGGTATTAAATAAAACCGTAGAATGACAAAACTTTGGAATACGACAGTTGTATTTTTATTTTTTTTTATTTTTACAGTAAATAAATGAGACAATTGCAATAGAAAATTACTTTCAATACAATTGAATTTCCACTTGCAATTAAAAGTTAATTACGTACATCTTTCCCCGAGGAAACTTGGAATCAACTAAATATTTCATAATACATACGACTACGATTTAATAAATTACCTAAGTACAATTTCTAAAGGTCCTTCTGGAGAACCTTATCTCTCGAGCGCAAACATTTCTTAAGAATAAGGAAACGCGAGCCACCGTCCCGACTCTTTATATTTTCGATACGTGTACGATTATTAGATGCAAATACGCGTCGTTGCCTGCACAGAGTAGGGTTAATGACCGTGCCAAACGCGTAAATGAAAGAAACAGTAGTTTCTCGGCGTGCGTCTGGCAGAAATAGGAACGGCGATCACCAAAACTAAGTAACGCGCAGACCATGAGAAATTGTTTAGCCATGGTGAACTGGTAGCTCGAGCGCGCGTGAAATGCCCTGCGCCGTTCCTGGAAATAGTGTGAATCCGGTAAGCTTTTTACCGGGGCTCAATCATAGTTGTGTCGAAGCAGGACGCAGCTGTAAAGCCGCGCTATTAGAAACGCGCGCCTCGGACGCGACAAATCGCGCGCCGTAGAACAAACGTCTCCGTCCTACATTTGGCGGCCTACAGCCGACAGATGCGCTGACAAGCGAGAATCAGCTTAAAAGTTCGCGCATGACAGATTGCGCTGACGACTGGATTGATGTATGCGAGCAACAATCGCCGCGGATTCGCGCTACGCCAGCCTCTGTCCTATTCATCTTCTTCTTGCGAGAAACGCATTAACGGCAATAGTTCCATTAAACGCCACCAGGTTGCGCGGGTGTATATCGCTGGCATCGGTGCCCTCTGCTGGCCAATTTTCCAAGTACTTTACGCGCGACTTTATCATTTAATCGGTTGTTGGATCATTGTTACAGTTGAGGTTCTTATTATAGTCAACCTGCAATTGCTCCCAAGCTTTTATTCTAATTTACTTTCAATCGTAAATGAAAGACTGGATTCAATTGAAATAGGTTCGATTATAAACAGAAGGGCAAGTTTCAATTGCGATTGACCTTTTATTGTTATTAATCTACAACAGCGATTCATATTCTATTGA
>NC_071980.1:25603711-25633161 GCF_026283585.1 Hylaeus volcanicus
CAATTGAAATAAGTTCGATTATAAACAGAAGGGCAAGTTTCAATTGCTATTGACCTTTTATTGTTATTAATCTACAACAGCGATTCATATTCGACTGTAATTAACTTTAAATAATAATTCATTTCAATCCCAATTGCAAAGACAGGTTTTAATCGCAATTAACTTACAAATGGAAGATTTCACTTGCCGTTAACCTTTTATTGTTATTAATATACGATCGCAATTAATCTTGCAGTGCAATTGACCTTAAATGACAATTAATTTCGAACAGTGTTACGAAACAGTCTTGTTTCAACAATCCCTTCCATTTCAATCAGAAAAAATTCTAGAAGATCAGCAAGATGTTTGTAGCTCGAGAAAAACCTTTGCTCTGAAAACATTAACTCCGCGTCCATAAGAAAAAAGCTTTGATTCCACTTTTACGTAGGCTGCATGAATTTATTTTAAACTTTGAAAGAATCGTGCCTTTTATTCAGATAACCCGACGAAAGTTTTTTGGGGAGTATGAGTCCTCGCGAATCTCTTTCAACGGGCTGCAACTACGACCCTCGAGCGATTACCTGCCCAGGGTAGATCTCAACTCTGCACCTGTCGCAAATGATCACAGCGACGAGTGCAAGAGACCAATGGACTCATGGATGCAATGCTCAGAGATGAACTCCTGTCACAAATGGCCTCAGCAACGGGTGTTTGGGCGAATTACCTGTTTCCGTCGAACAGGTTTCCACGTTTTTTTAAAAAGAAATTAAAAAGAAAATTTTTGAAGGCAACAGTAATCGAGAACTGAACGATTTTCATTTTTCCAAGTAATTCGTTTTCGCTGTTAAAGAATGTAACTCGCAATTGCAACGATCGGACTGCGGATGTTTATGCATTTATGGCAACTGGAAATATGGAAAAGTGTACGAGGATACACAGAATTTCAAGAATTTATAATAATATCAACAATAAAATACCCGTTACGCTGTTTAGAAGATAAGAGATACTTTCATTTAAGATTATATTATTTTTGTTAAGAATTTGTATTGCACGTAGGAAATATAGTATACATGTAAGGTAGTAAGCAACATTTTGTTTATTTTGAATCGTTTCTTTCATTAGCAATAACTTCGATCTTTTCACAAGTGAATTTCTCGAAAGTTTCGAAATTTTGATCGGGGATATAACCGTGGGAACTTTGACTTATTTTTCTTCACTTCCTCTTCGTGGTTTCACATGATTTGTTTGTTTTTGTCTGGTCTTGGTAGCGTAATCGATTCACATGGTAACCCGTGACAGTGATCAACCGGTCGTTTGACACCTGCCAGCGTCGTTTAACCTAACATCACCTCGATTCTCGATCGCTTACCTACTTTCCACCTCGTGTTTTCGTACGTGACTGCCATCAAAGCTCCTTTCTGTCACGAAAGTTGTGAATCAAAATATTGGAGGATACCGATTCAATCCCTTCCTTTTTAAAAAAAAAATATTTTCACTCCCACATCCATCACTTCCAGATTTGATTTTCTTTGGATTAACTGGACGAGCTCGTACTATATTAAGACTCTTGCGCGTTTACAACAAACGAATATAATTGGTTAACCATTTGTGGGTTTGGTAAATTTTTCAAGCTGGTGTGAATAAACTTTAGAGCTTTGGAGCATACAAAATATCTTGATTTTATGTTATAATTGGTATTCTTGCGTTAGATTCGTTTAATTGTAAATAATTACAGGGAATAAAATTAAGGAAAGATTGTATCGATAATGATTGTGTATGATAATAAACGTTGAAGATTAATTATCAGAGGGAAAGTAGGCGTCAGTTTGACCTGCCATTTTGTTACTATTTTTTCTCATAAATTATTGCATAGAAGTAGAAGTGGTGTAGATTATAAAATTTCATAAATCTTCACAGGAATTTCTCCTATGCTACATGGATAATGCTTTCGCAGAGAATTGTTTAAAAAATTGAAGACTGAGGTGAAACGTAATTAGTCGAGGTCTAATATTGCGGCACTATCGTGTCCAGAATCCTTCTTTGGACTTGTGGAGGTGCTTGATGATTGTACGAAGAGGCAAATTCGTTTCACATATTCTAGATAGCCATACTGGCGCGCATTATGCATTTCACAGCGCATAAGTCCAGCAGCTGCTTGGAATGCCTGACAAACGGAACGGACTGTAACGTCCCATTGCAATTCTTGGTTCTTGGTGAAAATTGCCTGGTCGCCGTGAACACTTGTAGAAACAAATGCGCGTCAACGGTATGCTAAGAACTCGATTTTTCCTGCAAAAGCATGCTGCAAAGGCTTTCTAAAAGAAAATTCAAGAAATAAATAACAAAGAATCCTAGTACATAAATAACTCAGTAACCATTGAAAGGTATTCTTCAAATTGTGAAAAGGCAGTGTGACACTTTTATATCAAAAATTTGACACGCTGAATTTGCTAATATTTTTATAATACTGAAGAATTTGTCAGTGCAATTTTTAAAAATTAGTACTGAAAGTGTACATTTGAAAATGGCAACGAATGCCAGGATTTCTCTGTTTCTGATGATGTTTTGCGGAATATTCTAAAGTAATAAACTTTCATAAGGTGCATCCGTCGTTGTTAATTTTGAAATCGTTTTAATTCTATTATTTTGAGACATTTTTCAATGGAATTTTCAGCAATTGCTGCTGAAATTGTATATTTAAGAATATCAATAATAATGGTTGTGTCCGTTTCCGTTGTGAACGTTTCTATTAATTCCATCCTAGTCTTCAATGTTACAATTCTATGGAAATGCATTATGATTGCAAAATAGAAAAAATTTCTGTGAACATTTTATGGACACGTAAAATAAATGACATGACCAGAACATTTTTTTAAACGAGTCCCTATGAGTCCCTGACTCTTGTTTTCTCCATCTTCTCCATCTTCGTACCTTTTCTAAAGTTTTGCAAAATACCCAAAACTAATAGATAGACTGACGTTTATGCGTATTTTTACAGAATCGGATAAAGTGTCGAGATCGAAACAAACGTATTTTTGTCTTCTAAATAGTGTATCATATATTTCATCGCAGTTACGTTACATATTTTGCCCATGTACTTTCCCATATTCTCACTCGCCACAAATGCATAAATTACTAATAAATTCCCGTAAGTTCCCCCTACCCTTTTAAATTTCCGATCCACTGTTAACGACCCACCGCAGACAAAGGTCCGTATATCAACGGCGAACGAAAAAGAAAATCCACCATCTCGTTCCTGACATCAGAGATATTCATCCGAAAATATCCTCGAACTTTTTGTATAATCGAGCCATCGAATATAGTAATCATCGGAGCACGCTATCAGCGGGAACAGGAGTAATCAGCGATAGCCATGCGCATTATGGTCGGCGGTACAATCTCGTGGCTAATGGGCCGAGATATTAATTATGATTCATTGGGATAGTCATCAGATTAATGCACGCTGGCTCACGCCGGGTCCTTCAAGTATCGCCACAAGTGCATCCTAATGCCTCAGTCGGTCCTCTTCTTCCCCCCTGGCTCTCATTTCCATATTACATACCTCGTTTCTCTTATTAATTTCGTCTTACGACTCCGCGCGCCGCAACGATCCCAGCGCACTCTACATCTTCTCAGCGGCGTCACGGACGCCCTCTCTCACGATCTCCGTGTCTCTCCGTTTCTTTATCTTCCTCCCATCTCTTATCTTTCGCTCTTCACTCGAATCCGTAGCTCCATGTTGCGTGTAAATATTATGGAAAGTCCAAGGATACTTGGAGGGCTCTTCTTCGCTGCTCGAGGCTCTAAGCAAATAACCAAGTGGCATAGCAAACAACGTGTGGCCTAGCAAATCCTTGTACATACACGGGGAACCCCTGTCGATCAACTTCCACGGCTTCGTTTACTGTGTCCAATGATTTTAGTCGCGTTCGACTGTTTAATTAATTTGCCGAAGTGTACGCTACAAGTTCATCTTATCAGGTCGGCCGAAAAGTTCGTTCGGATATTAATGCGCGAATACGCGGCGGTTTTTCTTGGACAGAGAAATATTTTTACTCTGTAACATATTGCTCGTTACGTTCTAGAAAGTTTAACGAATTTTTGTAACGCATAAGTCGTTTATGCGTTAGCTTTCTTTATTTATATTTCAATTGGAGGTCAAGTGTGCAACAATAATTAATTTTATTTCATTTTAGTGATATATCGTATCGAATCGAATACCTCGATTGATGCAGGTATCCACAGTCTCAATTTCCTGCAATAATCGAGGTTCTACTACGATTCGCTCGAACGTCTTACAATAATCGATGCTGTACCGCGATACAACTCTTGGGTGTCTTCTATTACTAAATAAACTACAATTATCCAGCTAAAAGCGCTTGCGTCATTTTTCTACAAGATACATAAACACGGATCTCGTGCATTATTTTATCTACTTAAATAATTTAAAAAAGAAAAAAATTGCAATTGTACCGCTTATTCCACCGAGCCTGTCATGATCACGATGGCAGTGAAGTCTATAAATATATATATTTCATTTTGAATTAGCAATGCGTAACGTGTCAAAACATCGCCACAAGCGTGATTAATTTTTGCTTCATCGAGCCAACGCGTTATTATGTTCAACCCTTTGCGGTCTCATGTCGAGAGAGATATATTGAAATCATATAGCGAGAATGCGAATCGCAAAAGTTTAAGGAAACATTGAGTCGAATGACGACAAATTGATGTTGCGGGTCTTAGTGGAGCCACAAAGGCGACACTTGGTAGTCTATAAAAGATAATCCGCGGCAAGTGCCCACTTAATTAGGACTTAAATCCGTGGGAGGTCCTTTTGCTGTCAAAACTGTGGCCACTTGAGGCTTTTAAGTCTTTAGGGGCTCGGATATTTCGGCTGAGAAGCAATGTACCTGTCGAACCCCGCAGGTCGATACCTGCACCTTGCCGATGGTTTGACTAGGGAGAACAGAGCCTATACTGGGTGTGCCATTTAAATAAGAATCTCAGAATATTTCCTTTGCCTGAAGATATAGGCAACTCTTGTACAACGTGGATGTTATTCCATATGTAAAAAAAAAAAAAGTAGAATTATCTTACCAAATTTATTAAACATCCGCGGTCCATTTATCGTTAACTCTAATTTATCAGCTACTAACGAACGTGTTGAGAAGAATTTTTAAGAGGCAAATTAAATAAGTAAACACAGCTTATAAAATTCAATATAGAGACTTTAAACACGTCCACGTAGAAAATATAATTACCCCGCGATAAAACGGTACAAACGATTCCAAATCTAACCGTCGTCTATCAGAGGGAGGCACACAGATCGAAAGATTGCGGCGGTAGCATGGGTATTCCGGTATCAAAGGTGATTTGACTCATTCAAGGTTCCCTCGGAAGCATCGCTTGGCAGTATAAATCCAACGATACGTAAGAGCGTAACCTAGCAGCAAGTATAATAGGCCGTATTACGTGCATTGTCTACATCTTGACATACAGCTAGCACATAGCAATTACAGGTGACCGAGGTCAGTGTTAATACGACAGTCGCGTGAGAGAAGAGTTCCAAAAATGATACGGTTCGCGAGCCGTGTTTCATTGCGTAATCCCTCGGCAAAATACGCACAATGCATCCTTTTCTTAGCCAAAGGTCCTGCCAGTGGACATATATGTATCAATTTAGCGTGCTCATTACGTATTGAGAGACCCGTGACGCTCGACACTGGATATTACGTGCCCCTGTCTTCAAGACGTGTCGCACAGCAGACTTCCACGCCGTGGACAAGGCCACGAGAGCGCACAGCGTGCGTGCAATTATTACGAACGCGAATTTCACGTAGCGCGGTCGTCCGAGAAACGTTTCGACGTCTCGAGCTGAGATCTTTCTGTCAGAAAATTGACGAAAATCGCTGTCGATCGTAACAGTAGAAAATTCCATGACTGCAATGGAACGATTGCACTTGATCCCTGCAAGCCTGATTTTCCAAATTAACAAATATTATATGTATTTATTATTCGAACAATTTTGACAGCTGACGTTTACTTTTTTAACTTTTGTTCAAAAGAACATGCATACAATATTATACATGCATACAATAGCCAAATATTGAAAACAAATCAATTGTAAGAATTTCATTCGATTCAAATGTCCGGTATCGAATTTGAAACTCAGGGCATTTAAGGGTTAAAGGGTGAAAAAAATCAATTAATTCTCTTTCATTCAGATTCGTGAGCAGTTGTGAAGATTGCAAGTGTACGTTTGTATCGGGAAAATAAAACATAAAAAGAAAATACTGCCATCGCACGTTATCATCGTTTAAAAATTGTTGCTTTTTGACTAATAACACCGGACGTGTGATTTATTGACATACCTAACAATAAAAAAAAAAAAAGCCGTAAAAGGGCCAGGCCGACTAGAGAACGCCACGTGCGTAAAACCATCGCCAATTTGAATTTCATGTAGTGTGAGCATTTTTTTTCGACGTCTACAGCAGTGCCCTTTTCATCAGAAAATGTTTATAAATCTCTATTTCAAAGGAACCGATCCGCGATCGTAACAGAGATGTTCGCATTTAATTCTCTTCTTCTCCAAAACAAATTAATTGCAAGATTAAGATTTAATTCCAGTTACAATCATTCTCGATACTATTTCTGAAAACGTAACTACGATAACAACGATCATCCTAAGAGCCCTAACGAAGTACAATGGGAATCTATTTCCCAGCACGACGATATTATCGCCAAGAAAACTTCGAAAACGGCAGAAAAAGGCACGGTAGCTTAAACGGTACAATATTTAATATGCCGAGATAGCAAGACGGTCATTAGATTCATCGAACGTATAATTTAGCTGTCGGGGATCGTTAAACCACTTTTCTGTCTACGAATGTTCAATTCCTTTATAGATCGACGTTTCTCTACTGCGTCGGTCACTTCATTATATAATAACTTACCTTGAATAAAGTATGACTTACATCTATATGTGTACATGTACCTGAAAAAGACCTTCGTCCACGACCAGATTCCAACATTCTGAATTAGCTTGATACTGCTGCTCGTATGGCATTTAAGCACCAATTGCTGGGTGTCGGTCATGTGTGCCCTTTTGCGGAGAAAAAAGACGTTCGGTCGTTTTTCGAGGGTAATTTCAAGAAGCAGGTGCTCCGATACCAAAGCACGTCGAGGGTCAAACGGATAGAACGAACCGCGATCGTGTGGTGGCTTCCTCAGGATATCAGCAAGCTAATGAAAACCATCGTGCAGATCCTCTTCTCCGGAGTTCAGTCGAAGCGAGTTAGGCTTCACAGGATCAAACATAGAACGCTATCGGGAGTCATGGACGCACAGGAATTCTTACACAAACGTAGCGTACACTTTTAGGAAACTGCCGCGTTGAATCGAGGAGAATCAACAGTCAGTCGTACCTTCTGTTTGCACCGAGCGTAACAAGGACCTAATCCCGAACTCGAAGTTGAATCCGAACTCGAAGTTGAATCCGAACTCGATATTTCACTGCTCGAAAAGCTGACGACACTGCAAAAGGTCAAAGCGTTTTTTCCTCGAACCGTAAACCACCTGTCCTACATTTTCCAAGATGAATCGCCTCGCAATCGGTCGTATAGTCACAGTTCTTCTTCTGAAACGATCCAGCACTGCACTTTCTTCGAATCACGGTCGCGTTTCGCCCAATTTGCGATTATCCGGTGCGAGAAAAACGGCGCGGCAATTTTCTGCAAGGTTTACCTCGAACCGCGTGTCGTCCACGAGTGTCAGCGCAGTTGTCAGGGATACAACGCTATAGTGATTGCACTCGACAAGGATCATGGAAGGGGTCTCCGAGTTCTCCGATTGGCGGAGCTCTTTTCAGGTGTATTTCGCCACGTGTGTGCAAGTACTCCGCAGGTACGCGTTGCGTCACTTCTCGCTGACCGTCGTGGTACTATCTTGGTGGGTCATTGTCATGATCATCCTCTGGTCTAACGACTCGTCTTCTCGCCACGAGGTGATTCAATGCGCGAACTAATGTCAGTCGCGGCTAGATACTGCTCCTCTTCGTAATAGCCGCGCGCTAGGGTTCTCCAGGACGAGGTTTAACCCTTTGCACTCCGAATTATATTTCAATTTTGTTACCAGCAGCGCTCCCGACTGTTTTAACCGTTTTGTTTCACGTTTATTTTAAAGGAACCTTCTCGTAAAAATGGTGAAAAAAGAAGGGAATCTTTGCGATTTTCTCCGAGAAAAGTATATAACGTCAAGTGCGAAAGAAGTGTTTGACATTTGTACAGAGAATGCACTCTCTTCGGATAATATTAACCCTTTACAAAAAGGTTAACGAAACAAATTGTATTCTCGAATACTTTGTGTATGTTGTATACTTTTTCTCTGAAGAAAATTGTATGTTTCGATCGGAGCTGGAAGAATGGCATTTTAATGTAACGAAAGAATCGTCATTCTGAAGGACAAAATATTATACACGTTTGAATTAATGAAATATTTTTTTTATCAGAAACAATATTACAATAATGAATATACAATCCATTTAAATGCAATGACCTTCGTGATCCTCCAATGTCGGAAATAATAGTAATAATTCGAATTATATTTGTTACGGAAAAGAATGCTTATGCATATCATGTACCACAAGAAATATTTTATTGGATAATGATGAAAATATTTTAACAGATACCGAAGACAGTAGACAATTCAGAAATTTAATAACAACCTCAAGAATGATTTTATCGGATAACGATCAGAATATTTTAGATATATTTTATAAGTATATCTTGTGGTTATGTATATGATTCATTTTTGAGTTCTAATTGATTACTTCCTTTTATTTTCAACTTGGTGGTCCACAATGATTGAAGAGGAAAATTAATGAATGAGCGCAATTTCTTCCTGTAAATAACATATTATCGTCTCGCACATAATAAATTGTTATCTAAGCGCATAAGTGGAACTGCTTTCGAATATATTGACGTATTAAGCATAAGTGAAATTAACATACCTGAAGTGCATAGATACCGCAATGAATTTTTACAATTGTTTTCGTGACCAGTGCTTTACTCATTCACCAATATAAAAAAATCCTCTTACCGAGTGTTCCATTTATGAACCACAAACTAATGTCACAAACACTATATTAACATAGAGCAAATTAAGTTCACTTGCACCGACACAGTGGGTCTTCTCTCGCGAATCAGATTATAATATTCAATGGAGAGGACGCTATAACAGTGGTTTTTCGCTCTACACGACATAATGAGCATTTCAGAGACCCCGTAGACCGCGATGATCTAAAGACAATAAAATCAAGATCGTACATACCTGGAAGGAACGATGGTGAGGATGATGGGGATGATGAAACTGCGGTGTGTGAATCATGTCGCCTGTCTCTGGATCCTCGCACCTGGATGACTTCTCGACCTCGACGTTGCTCGAGGTGATAATGGCGGTCTCGTCCTTTGCACTGGTGGACTCTTCGTCCTCTTTCTTCTTCTTCACTTCCGGCTTCGTTTCCTAGTTAACAATCTTTGATATTACGACGTTCTTGTCATATTACCGCTACAGCGGGAACATGCTTAAGGCGCCTGATTTAACGTTTTTTTTTCTTGTTTAATGAAACCTCGTTAGATAAATGACGTGACAGGGACTTAACAGGTGTCATAAACGAACAGACACTTTGGCTAATTAATAATTATCTCAAAATCACGAGGTACTCGTCCCACTGTAATTTTAAAAGAGTTGGTATGATTCAATATTTTATTTTGAAGGAATACGATTCTGACGATTTCAAAGTATCCATTTTGTTTGTTGAGGGGATTTAATTGAAGTTTAACGGTTCGGGAATAGTTCATGGAAATATTCAAGGCGTGAAATGGATACTGCAGACGTTAATGGTGATGATAAACTTTCAATAAAATTTATCGAGGATCTGGATATTTATTTTGAACATATTTACTTATACAATTTGAAAATGTACCTCTAGAGAATCATTTAGAACGAAGATTTAGAGAAAATGGTCTAAAGAGGATTTATAGACAAAGGCACTCTAGAGCAGAATTATAGAGGACGACCTACAGCAAAGTTGAATTAAAAAATTTATTCTCGACACTACGATTTACATCAGTCGCGTCACTATTAACCTTCTTGTTAATGAATAATTAGCGATAAAATGCTTGCCATTTAAAATAAAAGTATCCCTCCTTATCACAATTAACCTGTTTCATTGCCATAAAGTAGCTAAACAAAATAGCTCTATCGCATCGCTGTGAATCTTGAGAACCAGTAACTGTTACCTTTTTGCACCTATCGTCCTACATAGGCGATGTTTTATCTCAACGAATGCAAGACATGGCGCCAACGAAAAAAAAAAAAAGAAGTAAATCTAAAAGCAACTCGTTCTCAGGCCCCTTTTACATAAAATATTTGCAGGTAAATGTCACACGAACCTCTGTTTGAACTTCATCGAGGCCAACGAGTTGGAGCGCCTCCTCGAGATTGAATCCGTCGGGAAGCCCTAGAGTGTTGTTGTTGAGGAAACCTTCGACGCTAGCACTTCCTAAGAGGCTACCTCCGAGCAGGTCCGAGGAAAAATCATTCTCGAGCTCTAAGGTGTTGGTTAATCCCAAAGAATCGTCGGTCAGTCCAGCCAGAGGGTTGTCCAAATCCAACGAGGCCTCTCTGAGCAGTTGATCGTCTACCTCGGGCGAGTTACATCCGCTTCCTCCCTGACTTCCAGAATTGAGGATGTATTCACCTGTAACACACGGGCACCGACTGAATAAGACAGTGTTCCTTCTTTTTTTTTTCATGCAAAAATCAGAGCTCAACGTTAAAAGTGGAATTACTCATATCGGAATCTATGATAGCGACTCGCGTCGCATGACTCAACGAGGAATACACGCGAACAGATTATCAGTCGACGAAACATAACTGAGCGTAAACAGGTTCGCGTGCGGGAGCACCGTTCTTCAAGATCATTTGCGACTGCTAATTGTTCGCAAGATTGTAGAGTGCAGAAAGTACGTTCTTCGATAGCAAACTACACGTTACGTTTCGTGGTTTTCACGTTATGCAGGTCTAGGTTTGGTCTGAATTAGATTCTACTGAATTATGTTTCGCTTTGGTTCGTTTTTTTTTTTATACCGAATACAATACTCGATGAATTGTGTAAATCCTGAATTTCTGCGGGTCCTGCATATGGGATATCACTAAGTCGAGCCACGACTTGATAATATTTGAAGTAATTTTACTTTCTTCGATTTTCCTTTACGTATTAAAGTACCCTATGGTTTCATTAAATTTCGATTATTATTTAAAATTGAGATTGCAAGTCAAGTGCTTCTAATTAATTAGACTCGAGTTAGATTCGTGTCAGGTATTAATAATATTTTCTTTACTTCGGTTTTCTTGTCCCTATTGAATTATAACTGGTTTTATTAAATTTCAATCTCTTTGAAATTATGATTGCAAGTCAAGTGCTTCTAATTAAATTAAATCTGAGCTAGATCTGCGTTAGGTATTAGTAATGTTTTCTTCTTTCAATTCTATTGTACCTAGCGAAGTATTATAAGCCAAATGCACGTAATTAACTAGTTTTGAGTTAGATCTGCGTAATCTTAATAGTGGAAATAGGAAGGCGTTATAGAAAATGCATTTTTAGGAATGTATTACTTTTTCTATCGAACTCCAAATGATTTTCGTGGTTCCCGTTATATTACCTTTCTAAAATATTCAAGAGAGGGGAGAATTCTAAAGAACCCTATTTAAAAATCACAAAGATTAGACCTGCGTCTGCGTTATAATTGACTTTTATCAGTTGCTACTGTGATTTTAATACAGAAAAAAAGGAAACGTTTGAAGATATTATAGAAAATATAAATCTGAGAACGTATTACTTTTCCTATGGAGTTCCAAGCGACTTCCCCAATGTAAATTACGTCATCCCTGTGTTCCCGAGAAAAGGACTGTCAAAAACTTCGATTTAAAGCACCAACGCGTCGAATCGCAAACTTTCAACGTGCATCCGCGTAACATTTCACCGTTTTCACTGTACGACACATAAAATCCCGAGTTCGTTCGCGTGTTTCGTCTCGGCGAGCATCACTGACACCCGCGCCAATTTTCGTGACAGGAAATTAGTGATGGGGCCCCATGACGCGTCGCGTTTTCCCTCGATTGAACGTTCAAGCGAGCGGCGAAAAATTACGAATAAAAATCATGGCGAGACCGTCCGCCTAAACCGGATTCACTGTGACTCGACTAAAACTGTCCGTCCTGGAGCTCGGTACTCGAGAACTGAGCCGACGGACAGGTAAAATTTTGGAGGAGGGACAGGAAAGGAAAAAACGTAACTAATTGAAGGACAAAGGGGTGTTGTTGAAGATCCACCTGCTGTCTGAACAACCCCCGATGTTCCCGCCCCACGGCCAATCGCGCGTCTCCGTTTCTACCCTACTTCATCCCCTACGCACGCTCCCAACACGTCCCGGCGAGAACGTTTGCCTCGCCGTCGCCCCCAAAAAACACGTAATGCACAATTCACAAAGGTCCCTGTCCACCTCCATCGTTGACTTCTTCGAATTTTCACAGAAAGCAAAAATTAGGATGTCACAGAGAAATCTGAGCGAGCTTTTCAAACCTTTCGCCGCGACCTTTTTCTGTTTGTATTCTGTTCGTTTCTCTTTTATAAATCAATAGTATTAAAGTAGTGTCAACTATATGTATATCATAGGCTGTATAGGATTTCCGATTTTTTTTTTCGCAAATATTCCTATAAGTTTCATTTGTAATTTGGACAAAGACAATCGGAAGTATTCATCAGGGTATATATGTACATCCCACTAGGGTCGAGCGGGTTAATAACATTCTGAAACACGAATGAATCATTTGACTGCGGATTTCGATGCATTTGTAGGAAATTTGAAAGCGCAAGAAACTGCAAAATGCGTACAGTAGGCAAGAATATAAAAAAAATATTGAAAGTAAAGTTTATAGTGTAATATTTGCAGAGTAAAATAAATTCGATCCGCGGGCGAGAAAGAAGTACGATCGAGGACGAGAGAGAATATTTAAAGAAAAGTGGAACTATTCTTGTACTACACATTTATTTTACAAATTTGAATTACATTCGAACTCTACTAATTTCACTTCTACCAGATTCATAATGAACATTTGTTTAATTCGTTTTTGATGTCGTTTTGAGTCTGTTGAAGATACCAATAATTAAGGATTCCAATATAGATCAACTACGAAACAAAAATTGAAATTGTTCCTAGCTTTACAGTAACTCTCAGAATTATTTATTGGAGCGAACAGAGAAGCTCGTTTCCCACTAATTATCCTTGAATGGCGCCCTGGAATTTCGACAGTCAAAATCGTTACCCTCGGGACAATGTTATTAGAGATAACAATCTCATAAAATAATAACTCTTGGAAGGCTGCTCGAACGCGGACAGGTCCGGTGAACTGAGCGACAGGCGGTTCGGCAAAAGAAGAATTGGCTTTTCGTTCTTCTGCCAGTCGTGAGTGCGGTTGGGAAAGGAAGATCGCACCTTTGGGATGGCTATTACGTTAACTAGTGGCGGCCATTGTCTGGCCCAAATGCGGGGTCGCGTGATAATGGCTGCCCATAATTTGAGAAGCCGAAGCACCACTTGTATAGACTCTGCGATACCTTTTGGAAATTCGTCGGCAAGCGCGAGAAATATTTCGTCGAATAATAAGCAGAATATTTTAAGAGATACCAAAGATTGTAGACAATTCAGAAATGTAACAACAACTTCAAGAAATATTTTATTGGATAACTATAAGAATATTTTAATAGATACTGAGGATAGTAGACAATTCAGAAATGTAACAACAACTTCAAGAAATATTTTATTGGATAACTATAAGAATATTTGAACAGATACTGAACATAACGAATATAACGTTATAAAACGAATATAATTTTCGGGGTACTTGATTAATTTGATTAATCAAGATTGATTTTGAAGAAATTCATCCCACAGATACTAGAAATAGAGTGCAATAAAGGAGACGAAAATGATTAAAATTCTTTGGAATAATTCAATTATTTGTAAAAGAATTTAATCATACGTGAGTTTTAAGAGTTACTGAAAATAATAATATGCAACGAGGGGAACGAAAACGAACAGAACTCTCTGGAATAACTCGATTAAATATAAAAAGATTAAATCCTACAAAAGTGTTAACAGATACTGAAGATAGTATTCAATTAAGGGGCCGGAAAGAAATGTAACTCTCTGGAATAATTCTGAAAGAATCGAATCGCCAAACACCGGTATTACCTTGAAATGTCCTAACTATCTTTTCCAAGTTGAGGTAATTGCAAAACTAAAATCAAAATTAGCTCGTTGCGAATCGACCTTAACCAAGAGAGATCGATCAACAAATATGCTTACATGCATGGTTCGCCAACCGCGAAAGAAAGTTGATCGATGCACCACGCATGAAGCGAGAGGTTTGTAAACAAAGTTGCATATTGGCCCCAATTGGGAAGAATATCTTTCCTTGGCGATAAACTGTTAGAATCGCCCGTTCCAAGACGCAAAGGAAGAGCGAAGAGCGGAAAGCGAGGGTCTCCCATGGGATGAATCTTTTCCCGACTTAAATCCGACGGAATTCGCTGGATCACGGCGCATTTAATGGTGTTCAGTCTTTTTTGATTCCACGGCTTCTTTGAACCCGCGGTTGGCTTCTTCCAGGGCCACGGGAACGTCGACAGGATCATTTCTCAAAATTTCGCGCGCGCCTAACGACCATTTTCTTTTCTTTCCTAGCTGGCTGTCCCGCGGCCCCTCTGGATAATAATTCCTGCGTTACTCGACAGAATTTTTAGACCAGTGGAACATCGAAAAGGTAGCAGGCGTCCGTGCCTCCAATGCCATCCACTTCCTAGTCCTCTGGAAGGAATCCATCGGCGTGAATGCACCAGCACGATTGTCCTATCCTTGGATGATAAATACATCGAGACGAATCTTATTTGCAGCCCCTCGACAAAAGGGTGCCAATACCCTACACCGACACGCTTCCAGCGTTGACATCTCATTTTTCCAATTGCCTGGAGGACGCGCGAATGAATGTACACCGGCCTGCTTCACCTGGTGTCAACATAAGCAGTTCACGTCCTGATTGTGGCCGTTCGTTCTCGTCTGACCACCGATGCTATTGGCGTCTGATACGCAGTGGTTGAAGGTGACAAAAATTATAAGTGTAAAGCGACTACTTAACCCTTTGCACTCCTACGTCGAGTGTGACTCTGTATCAATTTTTATCTCGGGAGCTTTCTTGCGTGTCCGAATCAATAACGAAGGGAATCGTTTCAAGCGACGTCGTGAACTTGAAAATTACAAAAGTACAACAAAAAGTGAGAATCAAACTGGTATTTAAATGTTTCTTTCTTCATTCATTTCAATCGCCTTATTTTTTAGTTAAAGTAAATTTCAAATAAAACAGTTAACTCTTTGCACTCGAGGCCTTTTCTTCTGGTATCTACCAGCAACTCGAGACGTTTCTTAGCATTCTATTGCCATGAATTCTAAGCTATCTAGATTTGAGAATAAGGTCACCTTTACCTCGCCGAAAGTCTTAGGCCACTTATGGTATATTATGTGTTTTAAACAATGTCTGTTGTTTTCTTCGAATGCTTTGTCAATTCGACTGACGCTATACTACTGCTACCGAAGAAAAGAGAAAATCGTCAGATACGATAATAAGTTTAAATTGCCTGGTACCATTATAATACAAAATGATAATAAATCAAAAGGATCCTATAGGGTCCTATGAAGAGGGCCTAAAGCAAATCCTAATTTCCAGACTGAATTTTTTAAACATGTATGTTGCACTTACTCCAACACTACACTAGAGAGAAGATTCTTCTTACTTTAACCCTTTCAGACCTAGCGTCCACAATTGAGTACACCAAATTTAAACAAATATTTTACACTATCGTTAAGACGTTTCCTCAAAAACTACACTATTGGGATATTTTTTACCTTTTCCATACTATTTTTTAGCAAGATTGAAACGTAAATCCACGATTGTTAATAAAATGGAACAATTGAAACAGTCTCTAACCTCCATGAAGCGAAGACGGAGCAGAACAACTCTCATTAATATCTAATTCGTTCGACGCTAAAATAGTAATTTTAGTTGTTATCCAAAAATTTAAAATAATTGAAAAACTAAATATACAGTACTATAATTCCTGAAGAGGTAGAAACATTCTAGTACATTCGCTGCCGCCGGAGTCAATGTAAAATCCAAAGCTCAGGAATTAAATTATTCACACGAGTTTGAAATAAAAATCCACCAATGTTAATCAAACGTTAATCAATGGAAAGAATTTATAATTTCATGAAATGGAAAAGAAGCAGATCGACGTGTCCTGATCAGTATCCAAGCATTTCAATGCTGAACTACTAAACTATTTGAGTGGTTATGCAAAATAAAATACAACCGAACGTCACAGTATCTAAAATAACCGAAGAACTAAATCTACGATACTAGAATACCCGAAGAAATACAAAATATTTTATCGCATTCGCTGCCGTCGGCGTCGATGCAAGATCCCAAGCTCAGAAACGAACTCGCTACAATATAAACCACAAATTCGAAATGAAAATGCGCGAAAGTTAACGAAACGGAGTAACCGAAACGATTTCCGATCTCCATGGAACGAAAACGATGCAGAACGACAAGTCCTCGTTAATATCCAAGCAGTCCTGTCGCTGAACCCGTAATTATGACAAATGGTTGTTTAAACAACGTCTTACATAACTAATCGATCGTTTACTTTTAACAGGAGATTAGTATTTCTACTGTACCTCAGATAGTGCAATCCGTAATACGTGTAATCCACAATGCAATCATCCAACAACGATCACAATACACCACAGTTTTACGTCAAAGTCACCGTACATCAACCACAATGAGTATCTCCGCACCATTCACATATCACACCGGGGGTTAACGGTAAACGATCCTTGTACAGAAATATTTCAACCACTGTCTGGAGGAAAGGAACACCTTTACATCACTCGATAGCACTCGAAGATTTCGGACGTTTCTCGCGTTCCCCGCGCAGAATGTTAGACGCTTTCGGAGGAGAACATTAAATGTTTAATTAGCGGACACGTCCAAACGTGGAGCCCGACCGAGGTTCATCGCTAGGACCTGGGGAAGTCATTGATCCACCAAACATCCAAGGATCACTGAAATCAAACGTAACTCGTCGCGAGCAGCTCGCCTGGATCCTCTTTCATGACAACGACGCACTCATAGAGGTACCTGCGACCCGACCCCGAAGAGAATCATAACAGCCGGCACTGCCAGATGATTTTGATGCAGGCACAGCATGGAGTCGACTGATAGTCTATCGCGTAGCAAGGCATTGCTTAACCACGTCCAAGACAAGTATTGTGCCAGGCGACGGGTTCCCCGTTAAAAAAACGGACCAATCACGACGGGGTTGGCTGTTACTCCAATATGGCTGCCAGACAATGCGCGCTGGAGGTTTCGAGAGAAGGGAGGGAAGGTCTCTACCCATAATGCCATTCTCCGGCTCCCCACTGTGACCAGGGAGCGTATACCGAGTCTTGATCGGCCGACGTTGCCGTGTACCAGCTTAGCCGGGGTTGCATCCTACTACAGCCCGATCAAAATCAACTGGCCATTCAAGGACACTTCCTAGACCACGTCCAGGTATGACTCCTACTAACGTACCAGGTTGAATTACCTCTATGCTCGAGAAAGAAGGGAGTCTTGTCTCTGAAATGCGAATGCAAACTTCTTCCGACCTGAAGAACCTTTGAATTGTGTACTCGGGAATAGATATAGCCAGTCACAGACAAACGCAAACTATTGGTTTATATGTGAGCTTAAGGTGTGTTAGAACCATCTATATTGGTCACTACTATAGAATGAAAACGAAGGAAATTTGACTCTTGGACTATCAAACATCCTCAAACTAATATAAACATCGTCAATTCGTCGATAATTTAAGAATACAGAACAGAACGTAAGTCCAAATGTCTTGAACTAAACAAGAAACCATAAGAAGTGAATTACGAAGATGCAAACATGATGTCAAACTAGACACAACTGTAATCCCAAGCTAAATAGAACTGAAGCCAACAGAAGATAATTGATAAAAATTAAAGAAAGCTGAGGGAAATTTGAGAAGAGCGAACAAAGATGAAGGAAACTGAGCAATCCTGAGTGAAACTGTAGAAAACTGAACAAACTTGAGTCAAACTGTATAAAACTGAGAAAATCTGAGTAAAACTGTAAAAGACTGAGCAATCCTGAGTAAAACAGTACAAAACTGAGCAAATCCGAATGAAATAGTATAAAACTAAGCAAACTTGAGTCAAGCTATATAAAACTAAACAATCCTGAGTAAAACTATAGAAAATTGAGCAAACCTGAGTAAAACAGTAAAAGACTGAGCAAACCTGAGTAAAACTATAAAAACTGAACCAACTAAAATCTAGTTGAACCAGTCAAACATTGAATCTTTGACTCATTCAAGCATTCGACTATCCAACATAGTTCAATCATCCAATCGACGAACAACCACAAAGTAGCCACGACTCAAAGACCTCAAACATATACGCCAACCTACTCTAAAGCAGACGCCAACGACCTAGCAATCGATACGACTTAAAGCAGTCAGCTAGAAAAATATCTTCTACGCCATTGCGTATTTCAAACTAACGAATCGATTAAATAACTTGCTGTGTTGTTCAGTAAGTCATTACTAGAGAGGCTCGAGTCTTACGCAGTTTTTGCGTGCTCCCGAATAGCGGAAACGAACGTGATCAATTAACGAAACAGTGGTTAGTCGGAATCTAGCGATTGTATACTATTTCTAGTAAATGTATACAAATCACTAAACGTATACAGTCTCTAAATTAACTAATGGAAGCATGCGAATAACATCGAAATTATGTATTATTGCCATTTGTGCAATTTAACAAATATGGCAGGTTGTTGATTTAGTTTGGTTTGCGAGAAAGGAAAGGATCAATTATAAAAAAAAACTTCAACTGGTGAAAGTAAATAGCGTTTTAAATATATGCGATTGTGTGCAGCCACACATTCGCAGTAATAAATATATACATAATGGACTTTTATATTACACTTTTAAGTAGAAACACTGCGAGTCTGAAGTATTACGGAGAAAAGGAAGAAATCTGTGCCATTGCGTATGTACCTCATTTCCTGTGTCGTTGAGTAAGTCATTACTCAAAGAAGGTTCAAGCTTCACACAAATGTGTGCTCTTGAATAGCGAGATAAACGTGGATCATTAGCGAAACAGTGGACGAATGAAATTAGTAGTTAACGTAGAAAATTTCTAAATTAGCTAATAATAACAACGAAACAAATAAACTCACCATTCCAAACTTAACGTTGGTTTTTGAAGTTGAAGGCTGACGACCAGATTATTTATCGATTGGTTGTATTTCAAATTGACGTATTTACTTACGTATTATATAAATTTACTGTATATCCAAATTTACTATAGTTATTAATAGTATCCTATTATTATTATAGTAATAATGAAAATTTAATAACGTAATAATCATTCTTGTATACCTTTCAAGATATTCTTTCTACGCGTGACGAGCACGCCATAGAAACGTAACACCGTTTCCCGTGCATTCTTCTAAATATATTTAGTTGATCCTGACAGTGACTAGCGACTCCCAATGCCGACCAGTAGGTTAAACTCAACGGATGATAAAGGTTGTAAACCGCTGCTGTTACGATGCTATCTAAATCCTGTCAAATGCCTGCTCTATCGATACCTTTTATTCCTGTGTCGTCACTCTCATTCGAACTCTGTTCAGGATCCTCGAGATGCGTCTGATTAATTCTATAATTACCATACAGCCTAACTAAGGAAGAGTAACAAAGGCCACGTGGTGCGACATTAAACGAAAAATCAACATCGCAGAATTTTCAAAGTCAAAGAACACAATGTGGATTAAAATAGGTCAGTTCAAGAAATTCTCGTAACACAGACATTCAAATTAATGATAGTAAATAAATAATACCCTAAATAACTCACGAAGCGAGTGTCATGCTTTCTACCATGAGAAATTAGTAACAACACTACAACTTAACTAAGCGAAAATGAATTTGCAAAGCGAAAGAACGAAATGTGGATTAAAATAGCGTAATTCAACAAATGTCTCGTAAACTACATATCCAAATCAACGCTGATAAATAAATAATAACGTTAGAAGTCACGATGTGGATGTATTATCCTTTCAGCCAAGGCACGCATCGTGCTTTCTACCAGAAATTAATAATAACCGTACAACCCAGCCAAGCAAGAATTTAAAAGTCCACGAGTTGTAAAAATAAATAAGAAATTAACTTTTTGCAGAATTTGCAAAAAGGAAACACAGTTCGAAGTAGCTTAGTTCGACAAACATTTCGTAAGTTACGTATAAAAATTAACGTTAATAAATAAATAATACCCTAAATAATTCACGAAATGGATATCGTCCTTTCAGCCAAGGCACGCATCACGCTTTCTACAGGTGGAAATTAATAATCACTCGTACGATGTTTCTTCGATGACAGAGTTCGTTAAATACACAGACTGGATACCGTAAGGTCGACGGATTAGTTTATACCTCGTCATTAGTTACAAATTCTTTACAGTCGTTTGTGTGGGCAATAAATATGGCGGCCGGCATGAAGATGTTCTCAATTACGCGCGAAGTCTATTGCAAGATACTTCTCCGCGACGACGGAGGGGGGAAAAGGTTGGCTCTGAATGGCAAGTTCAGTTCCCAAGCATTGATTTATTAATCAATAAGTGCAAATCACTGTATCCCAGGCTACTATGTATAAAACGGAACGCGATGTCCGACAAAAGTATAACGTAACAATGCGCGCCAGATCTAGTGGAACCATCGTGGATGTAGGAAGTCTAGGACACCCTCTGTATGCGATAAATAATAGTGGCTGGATGAACTTGTGCTTTTCCAGCAATACCAACTGATAGATAGGATCGTGGTCTTGGACTTTTTCTTCCTTCCTTGTGAAAGGAATAATGCGACTTTTATTCTACGGCCACCGTCTGAAGATCAACCGACCGTCGGAGCGCGATACAAATCTATTTCCTGACGATTCTCAGCAGGATTCTGATCTTTTATACGGAAAAATATTCCGTGACCTTTTAATGATGTAATAATATGCTCCGATGCTGTTTGGCATAATTTAGATTTTACTCGTTCTGTTTAACCTTCTGCTAAGTATCAGTTAGTTAAGTAAGAATGAACGAGACAGGGAATATTTAAGCATATATGTGAGGAGGACTCTGTCTTCGAATGATATTTATTCTCAGGATGAGATTTCGATTCTTTATATTCAAATTTTCACTAAATACGTGTACTTGAGTATATCTCAGCAATATAGCTGTTATTCTTCATTTGGAAATAAATACGAGGAGGGTTTGTCTGACTTTAAATCAAACGACATTTACTCTGAAGCTGAGACTTTGATTCTTTATATTTAACCTTTCACTGAATATAAGTTTCGTTAAACATAAGTTACTCGATTAAATCTGAACAAAACAGCTAATATTCTTTGATTAGAAATAAACACGAGGATGGTTCTCAGCTTGAGACAGATTTCTAGGAAACAAAATTACTAACAAGTGAGACTTGTCAAAATTGATGCTGGAATTAAAAACATTCAGCACATCGCTTCTATGAAAATGATATCGTTCAATTAATCTACAGAAAAAAAATGAAGACACCATTATAAGCACGCAAGAAGATGGCCACTCCGTAGATATTTACCGATTTTGCCTATTTTTATATATCTTTTTTCGAGTAGAAAGGTAAATAAGATAACATGAATCGTGGTTGTTTATGAAACGATCTGACGTTTTCTTGCATCGGTTAGTTTATTAAGTAACCGTCATAAGAAAGGCATCGCGGTGTCAATACGCAGGAATAGACATAATAATCAACTAGAACTTATTAATTTGGTTAAACGTAACAATTATAAGAAATTGATATATTACATACTTAGGAATCAAGGCTACGCAGCCAATTTTTTCACTTTTAATACGCGTTTATCGCAAGACGTCCATCAGTTAGATGTATTCAAGTTAGGATAAACCAGAGGTGGATAAAATTCATTCGGATAGCAAATTTCATATAACAAGTAACAGATGACCATTGTTTTTATCCATTATTTGTTAAGATTAATTCATGTTTCACGTTAAAATAACAGTAGCTTCTCGTATAACTGTTCAGTCGAATATATATCGTGAATAAATCATCAGAGAATAGATCATACAGAGTTTTTACTCATATTCCGTTATTCGAATAAAATCCTGTTCAACAAGAATTCAGTTATAAACTCCTTAAAAAAATTAATCCTTGCGATCTGAGATGTATTGTGAGCGAATGACAAATTTTTATAATTATCTGGCTTGCCTTCCTGCATGATATATGTAACATTCCATCGGTTTTTTTTTTTTACACTCTGCCTTTACATAACATAACATTCATGATGGTTTTTTCGTCGCCTTTTTCCCTTCAGCGCTTACGTAATAAGTATAAATTGCTATTTATGCGTTTCCATTTACAGACAGGTTCTTCTCTCTCACTGGAGAGCATACCTTGGACATTGCACGATATTTTTACTCGTTAATTGATCCTTTGGTTCAATTAGGCTTGGATGCTCAAAGTTACTATGATACACTGTTGAAATTCAAGCAGAAAGCTCGGCGATTGTTGGTTCGTTAAAGATAATGTAATTCTCGATGAAGTGGAAATGACGTGAATCTAGAATCTAGATCATTGAAAAGATGCAAAAGATACTCTTCTACCCTCCGTTGCATAAATTTTATTTTAAATTTCAAAAAAGGAATTACTTCAATATTCTGTATACAAGAAGGTAGAAGTGCAAAGAGGATATAAGGAGTTACAGAATGGTTATAAATAAAAAAATTATACAGAGACCTTCATATGCTGCATAAATATAAATGTCCATGACTCGAAGAACTGTTTAACTTAAATTGTTTCAAGGTGAAAATTGGGTAGTATGAGATTGCATTGTTTTATTAAAAATGTAATCTTATGTAAATGTGGAATAACGAGCTCGGTAAGTAAATAACGAATTAATAAATAATTAATCAAGTCCAGACTCTACTCGCAGCTTCCCAAACGTAATCTAAAAGCGAACTTCTTGGCTTCTGTTTATAAACAGGATTCTATTAAATTCTCTAGAACGAGTCGAGTGCGTGTTGCAAGTTGTCATGATGCACAAATTCCCTGGAAAGACTTAGTGGCACAATGACCCATTCCATGACAAGACAAGTTTCAAATTGCTCGATCGGTAGCGCCATGCGAGTGCCTTCTGTATAGATCTATATAGATCAGAAGACTTTCCTTTCCCCGATGGCACAATCATTTTGCACGTCCTTTTTTTAAATGCAACAAACGATGCGAGACAATGTGAACCAAGAAATTTCTCTTGTTAAATGTAAACACTGCGTCTACTTGTTCAGTTCAGGAGCTTTGTTGTCTTTCAGAGTGAAATTATTAACGAACGCTACCTGACGGAATATTTTTGGTTCAGCTCGGAAACTTTCTGGATTCGAAAAGTGTTGTAAAATTATTCTTAACAGAAATCCTTTTCGAATGATTCATAAAATAACAAACTGGATTTAACTTTCACGTCTAGGAGACACGATAATTTCACAAAGAAAGGAACTTCTTGAAAAGAATTTCTTAGGAAGGTCGGTTGGGAACAAAAATGACTTAATACCATAATGACAGGTCGAAGGTCGATTGAAGAGAGTACCTAGAAAGGGCTGAAGGTGCTTCAAGTGATAGGCCGACCTAAACCTGTCCGATACACATCTATCCTAAATCAACAAAAAGCTCTCAGTGAGAATCATAGTCCTCTAGCAGATTCTTTCTTCAGTCTTTCGTTATGCATTCCCGCGTGTACTCCGACTTGTGTTTTGCTCGTCTAGATCATGTATAAACAATAGAAAACTAGGATTTTGAAAAACTGTCGTATATTAAGGATTCGCAAATTGAGTCACCATGTACTATAACAAGAAAATCATAAAGAGCGGAGAAGCGTTCATTTTTGAATGAATTGCAGCTCAAATTATAAACGAGGAAAGATGTTAAGAAATTATGGTATAATAAATGGTATAATAAATTTATTTTTAAATTAAATTAATTAAATTAATTATAACACAAATAGTATACCTAGAAGAGGATTTTTTACTTTCATTTCTTTGATTTAATAATAATTTCAGTCTTCACAATAATCGGAAAGAGACACTTACGGTACATTCACGTATGAAATGTTGCTTTTATTTTGGACCTATGCATCAGAAAATATAGAATAAGTGCTTAGTCTAGAAACTATTATTTTGTTCATAAACTTCTGTCAGTATGTATATATTACACGAGGAAGTAACTATTATTCTTTTCGTATCGTCGCGAACCTACACGCTCATACGTAATTTCATGTCTATTGTTGCTGTGTATTTTCATCCCTAAGCTTCCTGGAAGTGCCCTTCTGAATTCGTCCGGAATCCGTGGCGTGCAACGAGCCACGATATGAGTAATGATGCATGCTAGTATTACAGGGGTGGATGTGGCAAGTCATGGCCCCGAGTATCCCTGTAACCCCATACATGCCTGACCGGGCAGCTGCCCCCAACCACGTCTCCCATGGGGGTTCCTCGCTGAAATAGCCAGACTAACATGGCGGAACGTGTACGACTCCAAATATTGATTCCCCCTTGAGACTTGCCTCGAAAAAGTTACAGGTAACCCTCCCCTAACGCGGCAGCAACGTCTCGATCTTCAAGATTCCGTTTTTTTCATTTAATACATATTTTCTTTTCTAAACTCGCTCGAATATTCTGAATTAAATAGGAGTATACCTATGTCGCCAATATTCGGATAATTCGAAGAAGAAGATTTTATAGAACGTAACGCTACTTTTTCTGTGTCGTTCGTGTATTCAATTTCCATGGAATTTTAATGCATAGAAGAACGCCATTGCTGAATTAGTGAATTGGCTGGAATTTGTGCCGCGAGACCGCCATTTTGTCGACGACAGAGAAATCTGTCCTTCGCTGTGAAAGTGGTACAAGTCCATCTTCTTGAGATATAAAAGGTTCACTTGTGAATCAGTAACGAAGCGTGATCAGGGTTTCTTATATAATATCTTCGACAATAAGTACACCGTGTGTTTTTTTTTTATTTAATGCAATTGGAATCTTTATATAGAGAATATTGTGCTCAAGTACACTATGCCTTTACATTGTCGTAATTTTGGAGTATCTAGGAACGTGAGATTATTCACACCATTTGCATAATAAATATTCTTCTTATTCCATTTAGCAATTGAATTTAACTTCATAGATTTGTAAAAGAAATATTTCTCGACTCTATTATAGACAAAAGAATTTTTCGAAGTATTCCTTGCAAAATCTCTATTTTGCAAGAAGATGGACTCGTACCTCTTTCTTTCTCATGAATGGCTCATATTCAGACCATTCCTCCGAAGGGTTCGTTCTCGATTCTGTACCCACTTGGGTAGAATTGGTTACGGTTGTTGCTACGCATCGACCCAATGGGATATTATTTTCTTTCCCTCTTTGTAGCCGAGACGAATCGAAACGGAAATTAATACAACACTGGGAATAAATTGCATCTGGGTGTCTTGGGTGACTTTTGGTGAGCAGTGGGAGAAGAACTCGGGTAACCTAACATCCTGAGCAACGGAAAAAGAGATCGTAGACTACCCTGTATGTCAAATGTCACGTTTGGAAACCGATTTGGAAACTGATCGATGTTAATCGTCGCATCATTTTCCATTGCAGACCCACAACTATTCGCAGTAATGAAAGGTTCAACCAGAACCTGAGATCGAAACATTTGTCACGGGTAATAGCATGAATTCTTCTATTTTATTCAACAATTGGATCGACAATTCCATCTTCCTTTTGGTCCTCCGAATCGAAAGCTTCGCCTCGAACTTTCCGTTCAATCAAATAGATATCGTTTCCTATTGATTTCCTTCGAGTTTACAGGAAAGCGGCCCACTTTTTCGCCCAGCCTCGAGCACGTGACCGACGATATATTATAAAGTAGAGCGAAAAATGTGTGAAAAGCACGCGTGCGTGGTTAAGTGTCAGCGCACACGCATGGCGGATGCGGCCATACTTTCACAATCTTCCCCTTTAGAATTTCTGTCGTCCACGCATGGTACTTGCGCACTATGCACCGCCCGTGCACGTGGCAGATGTTCCATATTAAACACTCACGCATGCGTTTCGTATCCTCCTTTCCCCACCATTCCCGATTCCGTTATCCCCATCCGATTGGATCATCCCATTGGTCCACCAATCCAATGTCCTCGGGTTTTCCTCATTTATTTGCAATCGACAAACCACCGAACCTTCCACGTTCTTATTATGTCACGCGCGGTGCTAAATTTCCATTAAGCTCGGCTTATCCTACATGGACCCAAGAAGAATGAATTTTATCGTTGTCAAACCAGATGGAGAACACAAAGTGGGTCACGAGAAATGGAGCGATTTAGATTGTTTAGAATTTTAGGGCATTTATGTTCCAAGCTAATCGACAGGAAATTTGAATTGCTATATAGGAAAGTAATTAGGTTGAGAGATAGCGAATCGACAAATTACTGAACTTTCTAGTTTCTTACTATGGCACTCGAGGTGATAAATTTCCGTTAAGCTCGACTATTATAGTATCGGGCCCGAGAAGAAAGCGTTTTATCGTTGTGAGACCATATGTAGAACATAAAGTGGTTCACGAGAAATGGAGTAGATTCGATTGTTTAGAATTTTGGAGCATTCATGTTCCAAGCTACTCGATAGGACGTTTTAATTGTTATATTGGAAATCAATTTTCTTTCCATTAAGCTCGATTATTATACTATTGGATATAAGAAGAAAGCATTTCATAATTTTTAACACACTTTGGAGAACATAAAGTGAGTCGCGAGAAATTTAGTGGCTGTTTAGAATTGTTTAGGATTGTTTAGAATTTTAGAGAATTTATTTTGTAAAGTTCTTCATCGTAGAAAAATCAAATTATTAAATAGGAAAGTATCCAAATAGAAAAACGGCAAATCGACAAACCACTGCACCTTCTAGCTTCTATTACTTTATGTATGGTCATCAATTTTCATTAGGGCACTGGATAAGCTAGGCTTACGTTATTGGACACAAGAAGAAAGCATTGTATTATTTCTAGACCGTCCGATGATTATAATGTTGGCAAATTATGAGGAACACGGTAATCTAGGCCATTTAGAAAAAGCGTGATCAATACAAACTACTTTGCTTCAAATTATTAAAGAAAAGCATCCGAGATGAAAATGAGTAAATCGACACGAGTAATGTAAGTGCATCTTACTCTGGAAAATAAGATCCTTCTAATAGTTGACCCTCTGTTTGTGTCCATTGGTAAAATCAAACAGGCATCTGAGGCTAGTTACTCCAAAAAAGCCCTCTTCTTTCCCAAAAGTTTCCCATTTTTAACCTATTAGGCGCATACAACGAAGGCTTTGAAAATAGCATATGCACCAATTTTAGATCAATAAAATCCTAATATCGACATGAAATTACCAAAAAAAAAAAAAAAGGCAACGACTCCCTCGCCTGACTTAATCCATTATTTTTCTTCGTGGAATATGCCCAACTAAATGCGTAAAAATCAATAAAGCTGCGTTGCCAACGGCAAGTTTATCGACAAAGATCTTTCCTCCGAGCACGAGCTTTTCAGCGATGAAAAAACATGGTCGATAGCAGAGCAAAGAAAAGCATATAGCGTCGGTGTAAAGGGCGGGGGTGTTGCGCGTGCGAGCGGCGCGCCCGACGCGAGACAATGCTATGATAATTTATTCTATGGATGTAAACTTTTTACAGGATCCACCATGTAATCCATCATGCTTCGTCAAATTGGTACAAGCGCTTCGTATGTCGACGGCAACATACTGCGCCCTTTTTACTCTCCTTTTCTCCCTCGTTCCTTTTCACAAAAGCACCAGGCTGCGTGAAGATCGCGATTCGACCGTGCCACGTCCATGTAACCGCAGGAAACGATTTGTAATAGTATTAGGATCACGTGTTGCGAATAAATTTACATGTAATCGCAAGTTCGCCCTTTCGAATGAAACTTTGTATCGGGCTACGACAATATCGTTTTGCAATTCCCCTGGCGAAGGTGTTGCTGAACTTTTACCTGAAGTTACTTCTCCCGGTTCGATGAATTATTCAGTCGTTACCCATCCACGATGGGGCCTTTTATTTTTAGCCGGCGTGTGCCATTTCTTAAGGTGTATGATTTCGTTGCTTGCTTATCGTATAGAAAGTTACAATGAAAAATTTCTATTTTGGGCTGTTGTATTTATACCGTTCTTGTTATCTTAGAATCTTTTGAAACAGAAAGCGTTGTTCAGGTCTAAACGATGGATGGCATTTCTTAAGGTCGATGCTTCTATTATTTGTTTGGCATGGGTACTGGTTAGTTTGAAAATTAACGATGAAAGTAAAAATTGTCTTTAAAATAAAATGGAAATGATTATCCTGACTAGAACCCTTTTGGAAACCCGTTAATAATATTATATTGTTCGTTAATCCAACCAAATATTCCAATAACTTGGAATCGATAACGACGGTTTCGGTAGGAATATATGCGAGAATTTTTGATTGGCGAGCAAAATCAATTCTTTGCTTAACTTTCTGGTTATTTTCATCCGTGCGATGTATTTTTGAACCATGTTTACGGTTGAACTCTGTCCAAAGTTGCTCGCCATGTTCTCCTAACTAAATCTTAAAGAATAGCGGCACTCAAGGAATTTGTACTTTCTTTTGTCGAACGATTCATTAATCACACAATGGCGTACGTCGATCGACAACGAGATAACCGCGTAATGAGCTCTCCGGTGCTCTTGTTAGGTTAGCCAGTGCTTTGTAAAGTGGACTTATTATTGCAGAATCGAATCAATTTGCTACAACCAGCTACCCAATACGGTGAAACAAATTATCATATTGTAAATTACGATAAACTCCAAAGACGGTACCTAACATTTCTTTCGCTACGGAGATGTAATTTATCGCTGAAATTCTTTATCGCAAAGAAATTCTAGTTTTTACGGTACAGAGCGATTTGACGAATATTTATTTATTCTGCTTGCAAGTTTCTGACTTGAGTATTATACAAAAGAATTCTTAGGACTACCTTAGAACATCTTAATTCATGTTTCATTTTGTTTTCTCCAATTTAGTCGAACGAATTCTTTTATACGATTTTGGCGAATGTTTCTTGAACAAAAATTTCTCTTTGGTTACTACACTTTACAAACTACGCAAAATGTCATTTTCAATGCCTTCGAATTCCATTTC
>NC_071980.1:25633171-25646014 GCF_026283585.1 Hylaeus volcanicus
AAAGAGTCAACTACCATAGCTTCCAACAGCCTGCAATAAAGTTTGCCCAAACTCCTCTTCTCCCAAACCCTACAACAAACTCTTTCCCTCCACAAAAAAAAAAAAAAAAAATCCTACAAGAGGCCCAAGAACAAAGAGGATCGACATGTTTCGTAGAGCTCCTTCGCACCTAGCGAGAATAGCCGAGGACTTTTTCGCTTTTTCCAGGCAAGAAAAAGGAAGGGCTGTTCGCGGATAGCCGACATTTTAAAAAGGTCTCGCCGAATGGACCTTCGTCAAGCGTCGATACTAAAGGCGACGACGTAGAGTGGATCACGCAGGAGGGCTAAGGCGCACTCTCAACCCGGCGCGAGCGACGCAAAGTAATTAAATACAGAGAAGGAGGGGAACGCGAAGGGCTGGCTGGCAGGATGAGACGTAACGAGGGTGGGGAGAGGACTAGAACGGAAGGGGGAGGGAGGAAGGTAGCGAGGGCGTTTCTCAAGCCACTCCCCGACTTCTCCCCAGAGTCTCTTGGAACTGGAATCTGGTTCTGGAAATACGCGTGTACCTGAACATACCGAATCTTGGCGGTCAGCTAGATGCTACACTTTCCATCTAGGATCGTACTTCGTTTCCATCAGCGTCAGCTTTTCACCTGACGCGTGCATGAAAATGCCTCGTAAAAGATTTGTTGACGTCCGATAAATATAAACAGAATAATGGTGCCAAATGAATGCTGCGAATGATACTGGATTTTTTAAATATTTTGGCGATATTGGCATCGGTGGAGTATGGTGTCCTTATTAGGCCACGTTCCCTTTGTGATACGAATAATGGGTTAGAAAAGTGTGTATACACTTCGAAGTGTTCCACTTTGAAAATAAATCTAAATCTTGAGTTCAGATTTGGAATCAAGGCCTCCAAAAAGTCTTGTGTACCAAGTTTCATGAATATAGTTCAAAAGTGAAGATGTATGCTTCAAAGGTTCAAATGATAATTTAGCTTCTGATAAGGGTGCCAGTCGATAGTTGAAAAAAATACTATTCCAGATATGTATTGTATCGCTGAGCATGCCATACACAAAAATTGGAGTTCTCAAATTACTTCACAATAGACTACTTTACATTTCTACCAAATGAAGATGCTCTTTAGCTGAATAATACTTATATTACACAAGTACCTACATTGGAAAAAAATGTTATTCTAGATATATGAATATTGAGGTTGAAAATTGAAAGGAGTTAATTCTACGTCATACAACCTGGACAAATGCAACACTTTTGCGTTATATAAACAGGAAACAGTATCTTACTGGAAAAATTCAGAATCTCTCTACGGAATTGTAAATAAATGAAAACAATTAGCGCGCTGTCGTTGGAGTGTATCGGTTGCGTTTTTAACGGCGTCCAAAGTTTCCTTTCGGTTGTTAAACATTATTTTTTATTGCTACCGGTTACCAGTCAACGTTTAATTGCCGTAAAAACGCACTGGCAAGAAAATGATCAACGGGTGCATTTTACCAACTCGTTTATGGTAATTAGAGTCGCGAAAGGCGCGGCCAGGTGCGGTTGAGTCTCTTGGTGAAACGTTCAAATTGGCTCTTACAAATTGCCATGTTAATTCGACACGGTTCGAACGCGCACAAGCAACTACTTTTTTTACTGTCGCTGATTTTTATTGGCGTGGCGAAGCGGCTAGAATATGCAGTACGCGTCTATCTATCAGTTTGATTGACTTTTTAATTAGCCGCTCTTAAGGAAACCGACCGTTCGCGGCAGGCTGGACTCGTAATGGAACTTACAACTATCGTTCGTTTCTAAATATCGACTTTTAACACAAGTGCCTGTTATATTTTAACGTCATCGATTGGTTTTGGGAGGAAATTCTTTAGCTAGGAATTTTAAGTCATGGATTTGGATATTTATTATTAAACACCAAATTTTATGCGTTTATATATGATAATATATGAATAAACATAACCAAAAGGCATATGCACAGAACTAAATATTAATATTATTATATTAATTAATAGACTATATTCTACGTACTTCAATTTTGTATCAACTTCAACTTATATTAAATTCAGAATGCAAGTGCTTAAAAACTTTGTGCAAAATAAAAATAACTTAGTACCGTTTTTTACCTGCTTTCAGAATATATTAATTTCAATTGATCGATCTGTTGTTTTTTTCCTATATGTTTATTTCCTATATGAAATTACTGACACGTTTCGTAGCTTTCCACAAGACTTTCAGTAAATAATCGGGTAAAGTTTTTCCACAAATTTCACGAAAATGACAAGCACTTACCAGTTTCAAGGTCAACGGTGTAAGGAAGACCTGCCCAAGGATCCTCTTCTTGCACATCGAATTCCTTCGCATTCTTCTGCAAACGAAGGTCCAATTTGTCAAGAATATGCTCGATAAATCCTGAGTAAATCCTGATTTGTTCGTAAAACATTCGATATCCCAAGGCACTACGACTTTCAATTGCAGATTAAATCCAATAATTCATATCATTATGCATACAGATTGGAAGCAAGCCCAGTAACGATAATCCAATCAAAATAAATAATTAGTTTAGGATAACAAATGCTGGCAATAATTGCTTTCTTGTAGCGAACAGACCATATTTTGCGATTTATTTGTACGTTGAAATGTTTAAAGTTCACTTACTTAACGAAGCTCGGATTGTGAAATAGAGGTTTTCAAGTTAAACTGTCACAGTTTTTACAGCGGGCAATTGTTTTCCTTGGTTTATTATCCGCTGCAATTCTAAATAGTTAAATAAAAGATTTCTTGCTAAAACTTTAGGATTTAGGACGACAAATTTTACGAGTCTCGACAATTCATTTCTCTAGTTTGTGTGCAATCCTTAATTATGCATTTTCTAGCTTTAAGATTTTGTGTTCCGATGAAACACAAATGAACATGGAATTAAAACAATGTCGCTGTAATATTTAAATAATAATATAATATAAATATTGAAATACATGAAAATCTGTTGTAACATAGTTTTAATTTATGCTGTGCTAACATGATTCTTCGATCCGAGATAGAACTTCAGCAGGGGACTCGTGAAACTGATTTACCACTGGTTATGTCTTCGGCTCGTCAAACGAACTTCAAAGCGACGCCGCACGCGCGCCAATAAGACGGTCACGAATGCAAATTAAATATGCAACATATTTGCCGTGCAATGCGTCCAATCTTTAATTTGAAATGAAACTATACGTGATTACAATTGAACGTAAAAGAAGATGTTGTTCGACAGTCCATCGTACTTGTTATTAAAAGAACAAAACTCTTTTCGAGGAACCTTTCTCAGCGATTCAATACTCGGCTGCCTTCTGTAGATACTTGCAACTGTAGGAACTAATTTATAGGAAGGAAGCAACGACGTCCATGTTGGGATGAACACGTTTGGTCCGAAATGAAGTCGTTTTCGAGTCTGGATATCCGAATCAAGACGCTTTCTCGCGGATAACCAAAGGGTGGAGAACGACGCTGGTAACAATGACGGAATTCAATTGGACGGGATTCGAGACCGTCAAGGCCGACGATTATAGAAACGTCATAATCAAGCGGTTCTAACAGCGACGCGAAAAAGGACTAAAGGGCGCTCATACGCCCGGGGCCATAGGTCGGCCATGTCGGTGTTATATACGAGCTGCAGTGAAATGAGTTTAATGAAAACAGCATTGTAGTCGATCATTAATCATAGCGACTCTCTGATAGCGGCTATCCACTAGCTTCTCTCTCTTCTCCCCGTCCTACCTGCTGCTTTTCATCCCCCTCCATCGTTGGTTCGGTCTCTTTTTCATCCTGTGTGATGTATCGTCGTCGAGTGGTGAGTTATCTGAAGACTTAGGGTAACGAATGCGAGCCTTCGATCAATCCTCTCGTGCTTCCATCGAATAACTTCCAGGAAATGAAATTAAGCGTGCCATCGACAATTGGACGTGTTTTGGAGCTACTGTGTTTTTTACTCGAATGATCGAGGATGAAAATAAGCGTCGAGGTTTCAAGAGGAATAGAAAATCTTATTGCGTACGAGAAAGAGTTTGAATAATGGGTCGCGCTGATGTACACGTTGTAATTTTAATAATATAGCGTTTGATCGAATCTTGTTACGTATTAAACTGCGGATTTTATACATTTATGATATAAACTAATGTGATAAATACATGCTAAACGTAATTAAAAGGTACGTGCTCTTATACAAAATGAAATAACAATTTTATTATATTTATTTTAGAATGTATGTAAGTATATTCTTTGCATGTTTCCGATATTACATAATAAATGTATAAAATCTGCAGTGTAATTATCATTAAGGGATCAAATTGATTAGATGAAATAATTATGATGATTTTTGAACGATTGGAGTCAAAACTACATTTTTCGAAACGATATAAACGGTGACTGGTACACATTCCATTGAATCTTGTTATTTATGATGATTGAGAAATAAAATTGAATAAATATTATTATAATACACGTAACTGTACCCAGAAAAAATTACAATATTGAGAAAAAAAGAAATATACATCTTACTGTATCAAGATTATAGTTACTCGATAGCGAATAAATAATTAAATGAAATCTAAATTTAAAATTAAATATAATTTCACTAATCGAATCTTTCGAAACCTTAAAAATGGAACGTGAGTGTCAATGCTTTCAAGTTAACTGAAGAGAAGTATACATATTAATAATCCAATTGATTAGAAAGTTCCCAGAAGCAATCTTCCCGAAAATTAGGATAAGAAAAATTCCGGCCGCGAGTTTGTGAGCCGAAGTAATTTGGAAACATTGTGTCACGGATCGGGCGCCATTTTGTCCTAAAATTTCATCCGAGAGAAATAATGAGGGAAGAGAAGGAGGCCAAACCCACTTCGGTTCGCTGGGCGCGTTTTCAATTTCCAGGACCATCAATACGTCCCTCGAATCCCTCTGCCATGCTGCTCCAATCTCTCTGGCTCTAGCCTCCCCTCTCTTTTTATTCCGCTTCTTCTCTCTTTAGATCCATCTCCCTCTCTGCATTGTGTTCCAGCCGGCCAACCGGCTTCCTTCTCCTCCACCCCAACCCTCTTCCATCCAGCTTGGTCCATGGCGCCCCTCGCCCGGTGAGATGCTGCACATCTATCATTTCTCCAGCCCTTTGCATCGCATGAACAAATGAACGCTACCCGTTTCGACGGTTTTATGAAGACTCTTAACGCGGCACTCGACGGAAAAGGAGAGGGAACGTGAGCGTTATTTTTTGGAACGCTTTATGGAGAACTGGTACTTTGCTTCTACTCCCTGGTATATCTCCGATAGTTCTGTCCTACTTGGCGATGCAAGAAGCTTGTTTTTTACTCGAGAAAACTGGTGATTGTAATGCAACTGTTTACGTTTCAACCTTTCTTTCTTTCTTTCTTTCTTTCTTTACTTTATTTAAGTTTAGGTTTAGGTGAGTGTTAAATATTTGTACCAGTCAGGATAACAGTCAATTGGAAATAGGACTGAAGATGCCTGCAGCAGCGGCACACGGAACAATAAAGAAATCTTTGATTCCTTTTTCTGGGAAATTCTGCCTAAGCACGTTTGTTGTTATCGATATTGCTCACTCGAGGATTAACACGTGACAGATAAATAATCTGTACTATCTACAGTTTTATTAGCAGGGATAACATCAAGCAATAACTGATAATGTATTTGTAAAGAATTTTCTGTTTGCGGCCAAGCAAACTTGGATAGTACAAACTACCATTAGATTAGCCTATTGTAAGTTTTGTGGAATATAAACTACTCCAAATTTTGTCTGTTATTACTTTTGCGTGATGTAAAGCACTATTTAATCGACAGTCTGTACGCTGAACAGGTCGCCTCGATAATGGCAGCAATTTCAGTCCCGATTTCGCGCAATAATCAAGGTTCTACCGTTTCTTCAGAATAAAACGAGCCAACGGCAAGTTCGAAAAGGTCAAGTTTCCTGGTCTAATTGAAACGGACAACGTAATCGTATTTTTTCTACCACGGACTGCTCCCGAGTGAAGCAATTTCAAGATTAAGCACAGAAGACAATGGTCGCCGACACGCCGCTGCGAGAGGTTGGAGCAAGATAGAACAGGTGACTGGACCTTCCTTTGTTCCGATCCGTTCGCGAGCCATACTGTGGATCGATCTGTCCGGTTTGGATCAGGATCGAGGATCTTCCCAGTATTATTGAACCTTCGAAGGCGGCGATGTGCCCTCACAAAGGTGGAACCCGCTGGAACAATGCGATCTTCGACGAGGAAGAACTCGAGAGAGCAGATAGCGACGGGGGGAAAAGAAAGAAGGAATATACCGACTACCGAAGGTCGTGAGAAGAAGGGAGAGGAGAGGAGAGGTCCAGAGAGAAGGGAAGAGAAAGAACGTCAAGAAGTCTGATGGGCTACCCGCCCAGAACGTCCATGCAACGTCATCGTCGGTGACCATAGCGCGGATGAGCTCTCTTAGGCTGGTATCTGTTGGATACTTTATGCCTTTCGTGCCAGACGAAGGAAATCGACGTTGAAAAAGTTGCATCGCGGAGTAGAAAGTGAACGAAATCGGTGCAGACGCGGTTTTAGTTCCTTGGAGAAACCATCGCTCGAGAGGATATAGAAATCACGCTTAGCCGAACCGTCGCTAACCGAAACGCGGTATAAACAATATTATTGCACGGTACTTCAATGTCAGTAATCAGTGTATTAGGTTGTCCAGAAAGTTGGTGGCAATTTTTAAGAAAACTTCGAAGGCACATTTGAATTCTAATATACATTTATTTATATGTATATTTATTGAATTACATGGGTACCATTTTGTTCCACAACTTTTCCACCTGTTAAGGGATGTACATATACAAGGGATGTACATGTTATTTGTTTTCAGCCATTTCGACATATTCAGACCTGCACTACCTATCAAAAATCGGCATGGACTTTCCGGACAACCCGATATTATCCGCGATTTGTAGCCTTCTAGTCTCGTTAATCTGTGTCATTTTAACACTTTAACCGCTTGCTAATTTGTGAAGAGCTTGTACTTTAGAATAGACTTCCCTGCATCTATATGTATAAGAACGAAGCCCTGACTGATTACAATCAACGTCCAGGCTAAACCCTCGAACCTAGAAAGCTGAAATCCTTTAAGAAAGGATGTTTCGATATTCAACCCATAAGGAGCAACGTTACTGTTGCAACGTTAACATCTAAGAAATTCGGTTGTCTATTTATATAAACACTGCCACATCGAATGCAAGTCACGGAACAAACTTTTGGGACAACCTGATAATATTTGCATACAGTTTTACTAGGTATATCGCAAGTAAACCGCGGATGTTTATGCGTATTCATGTTTTCACGGATACTGAACAAAATTTGAAACACGAATAAAAGGTTGTCTGATCCTTTGAATGATTTTGCAATTTTGCATTTGCACACTTTTCATACATTTCTAGTGTTTACCATGTGGAATTTATTCACTGTCTTCCTGGTTGTCTACTTATAACGTTCAGTTTCTGGAAACAGTCTTCACTTTGGAATTGAGGAATTAACGTCAGGCTAGATTAACATATGCTGATGTAGAAAATTCTTGTTTACATTGCAGACTGTTCCTGAATAGGCAGGTAGATAAAGTGTTAGTACAAAAAATACGCCTGTGCGCCAAAATGACCAGTGCTAAAAACGAAACTACGTAAAGCGAGACTACGTATCTCGAGTTCAGTATCGGTATTTATTATAAGCGTTCCAACTATGCGAGCCATAGTTATTACACTGACGCTTTCTTCTTAACCCATTTGCATCACACGGAAAAGTGGAAAATTCGTTCTTATCGCCAATACTTCATTTGAATTCAATTTCCAAGTAAATTGCGCGCATATGTGAGCTCCGGTGATAGTGGCCAGATAAAATGCACGAATATTTGCGCTAATAATGCAAAAGAGTTAATTATACATTCGTCACAGTGTTATGTATCGCTCTCGGTCTTCTTCTTTTCGCTGTCCCATAGTTTTAATACTGTTTACAGTATCTCTTGCATTCATTTCTATATCCATTGGGACACGCTGACTCCCTTATAGCTCGAGTTCAGTAAACATCCATTTCTTACCCTGATGTCTTAGTGGGAATTCGTGTCGATGCTATTGATTTTTGTATAATTAAATATAAAACGAGCAACGAACAAAAGGAAACGAAGAGATTATCGTGAAAGAATGGCAGACTTTTCCCACGTACGAGGAATTAGGCGAAAGACAAGATCGAAAGCCGATAGTTCGGGGTTTAAGGCATCGGACTAGATCATATCCGAGCGCGCGTGGGATGGTTCCCTTCTAACATAATCTCTTTTGGTGTCCACTGAGCATGGCTTCCGTGAGTTCTGCGGGATTATACCTTTGACTGATCTATGTTTGAGCGATTGCTATGCTGGAGGCCGCATGCTGGATCCTGATAAGAGTTCGAACGCGTCTACGTTAGTGGGCAATCTCGATTCTGTCGAATTTTATTTAACAAGAAACTCTTCTACGTATTAAAAGCACTCTCGCTTTACGTGTCTCACTTCGATCTCTCTAAATTTTCTTTTTCTCAGTGTCTGGTTACGTGTGTCTTTACCGATTTTGTTTCGATTAAGAATGTCAAACTCTTCAAGAGACAAGAATACACGAACATACCGAATTTCGAATTATATTTAACACTATCCTTAAATATAATTAGTCTCGTTTAACATCCTCTCCTTTTATGCATCTCCGCTTTACGTAACCCAACGTACCCACCCAAATCCCCGCGATCTCTTTATCTTCTCTTCCTCGATGTTTCATGCATGCCATCCCTTTGTTTTGTTTCAGAGAGTCTAATTCTCCATATCAATTTCGAATATATGAATGTATCGAATTGCGAACGATATCGAGCAGAAAATTTGAATATGTAAAGAATGTGGCCCCATTGCTCGCGCGATCCCTGAATACATGCATAAATCTTGTAAGCGCAACGCGTGCAACTTTTATTTGAAGTGAAATAGTCGAAGCAGAGATTGCAAAGAGATAGCCACCCCGAGTGCCGAATTCTTCTGTTAGTCAAACGAGTGGCGTCACCTTTGTTTAATGCCTCACAGTCGACTTCACGGATCGATACTGATCTATCGACACGGATCGCTTGCTCCTCGCGATTGTATCTAACCGAGTATTAATATGGTCAAACCACGTCTCCTTTCTTTCTTCTTTGTCACCTTCGAGCCAAGAATCCGACTCGAACGACTATCTCAAATAGCATAACTATGTAATAGTGTAATACTATGTAGACGATGGAATTAATTTTGTTCCTTCCTGAAACTAACTTACTATTTATTTATTAGAAAGAATAATTGTGCGATTTTAATGTTTCTTCAGTTATAGTTCACCTATAGTTGCATCGTAATTGGAATCAAATTAAGGTATTAGAAGAATGATATCTTGAACGTAACAAAATGGCTGGTAAATATTCTTTATTTAAACTAGTTGTGAACGATTGAATGGAAAACCGTAGAACTAATTTCGAATCCCAATAATTCCGGCATAATGTCTCCTCGCTGATTTTAAGAGAACACATACACAGTCATAAAGTCATACATTATTGAAAACAAAATGATGTAGCCATCTGTTGGAACAGAATCGTGGGACGTGCGAATTTGAACGACACTCGGATATGTGAAAGTGGAATACAGCCGACATTCGATAAACAATAAGTCGTTAATCGCAAATTATGGCCTGCAGGCTGGAGAAAGCGTCGCAGATATTGTATCCATTTTCCAATCTGAATTACACCTTCGGAACGATCGATTAGAAACATATTGGGGAGATGATGCAGATACGATTTTACTAACCTTCTCGTCGGTCGCATTAATGGCTTCTAGAGCTTTCAGCTTCTCTATGTCGTCCTCGCTTCCTTTTTCCGATGTGCACGGTTTTTTCACAGTGGCAGATGGTTCCACCAATGTGAATCCGAGATCCACGTCTTGTTTCCAAAGCACCTCGATCAGATCCATGTCCTGAAAAATAAAAAATTGAATTCTCGTTAGGAAATTTGAAAATTGTGTCGTACGATCAATTGGAAATCATGAGCAAACGTTTATCGTTATAATAACATCGCAAATGAGGACTTAAACGGAACCACGAGATCCTGATGGTAATTCTTGTAATGACAAGCACGCTTTTAATTGATTAGTATCAAAGTCGCTCCACTTGATGCTCTTGCGAAACGAATTTTAATTTTTCAGATATTTCGATTGATATTCCTAATTTTGATATTCCCCGTGTTTCTAACTCTACGCCACGCTGTTCATCAAAAACCTTACACAAAAGTAGGACTCGAACGTGCGCAGCTATAGATTTATCCCCCAAGCTATACATTATTTTCTACTCCACAAAAAAAAAAAAAGAAAATTGACGAATTCCAATTAATCGGGAAATCTGTCGAATTACAATTATCTCGTAATAACAGCAAGGTTTAAATTAGCGAAGAAAATCTCTAGATTAGTTAACGAGGTTGAATACGAACTCGGCGAAGTTGGCTCAATTAAAAGCTACGGGCCAGCTGCCCTGACGATTGTGCTCCGTCATGTGATTGATCCCTTTTCCCAGGTTCTTTCTTCTCCTTTCGATCTCCTCTATTTAGAGATGCATCGATACTTGGCGATCATTAATCATGCACTTTTGTACACACTCGTCGATGAAACTCCCTTAGAGGGACATCCAGGCCCGCAACAAAAATAAATCTCGTGGATCGTGATTTGGATTACGTACAACGATACCGGCCTCTATCGAGTTATTAACATGCGTGGCACGTTAAAAATGATTCCACTTGAAAATCATTTGGATCGAACGCGAAAGATAATGTTGCTTGTGCGTCCGACATTTATCGGGAGCTATATATGGAGCTTAAATTCGATCGGAGTTGTCTTTTCTTCTTTAAGAATATGGTTCGAAGTTTACGGAAAGTTGCAAGACACGTCCATTAATATGTATAGCGCATCTGCTCCCCAAAAATTGTGTTCGTGAAGTTTAAATGAGCTTTTTGTCGGAATAGTATTTTTCGAAATGGCGAGCGCGATATCTCGAGCTCTAGTGTATAAGTTATATTGAAACTGTACAGTTATCTGTGTTTGTCAAATTGTTATAATTTCGACATTACCGGCTTGTAACTTTATACCGGTTAGACTTGCGAGATTTTCACGAGAGTCTCTTTCTGAAGAGCCATTCGATTTCCTATAAGAATACACACCGTCTCGTAATATTTCTGTTATTTCATTCTCATAATATCAAAATCAAAACGCGAAAAGTTTTCTTTTCTATATATTTTAAGTAAGAGGATTCGACTTTTATACGGGGGTTACCTACTAGGGATACAGAAAGCTTGATAGATACAGAAAGCTACAATTTTCAGAGAATTTGTTTTTAGTTCATTCGAGAGATTCATGATCCCGAGAGCGTTAAAATTCGAAAGTCGCCCGTTTAAGAACCACCCTTAACGCGACAACCTAACGCGAGTGGGTGTTTAGCACCTGTTCGAGCAATTTCGTGGAGAATAGCAAGGATCGGTTGACGTGTACGCATGGACACGGGGTTAAGGACAGTGGTGGCCGACAGTCATTAATCTTTGAGCATCGTTATCGGTGATCGCAAATTTTAACACGGCGCATCGGAACCCAAGGGTAACGGATATGTTTCTGCATCACGCTCGATCACGGACGCGCCTTTGAAAATTACTTCACCGAGCGTGTAATTTGATGCCTGGAAGGAACGAGAAAGAAACGGAGGATGCGACGAGAAAGAGAGACAGCGTGGGTGTGCATACGAGGTCGGCCATGTTGGAGAAACAGCGGGATACCCGCCGCGCCCACAGTTGGGGCTACGCTCTCTTTCAGCTCTGCTCTACGTTGGCTCCGTGTTTCACCTGGCACCGCTGTCCAGGCTCCAATGATATCGACGCCTTTAATTTTTATTCGATTAGCCGCACGCTAAGATAAAGCGAGGAATATTGACTGGGGGAGGGACCAACCGACGCGAACGGCTATTTGCGCTTTCCACCCTCTCCTGAGGTCCCTGATTCGTTATTGCCGACTTAAAAAGCCACTGTATCTAGAAAGCATTCTTTGATGGTAAACGTACGTGGTTGGAAGAGTGTAGAGGAGGAATGATCATAGTTTAGAACTTGGGAAAAGTTATCCAGATTGAAGTACATATGGTTACACCCATCGCTTTACGTAGCTTCGCACATGTATAATATTTCAATGTCTCTTTATACCTAGCAATGTTTCTACTGTAAAGATACAGGATTCATTTCTACGCAATAATCTTCAATTAGAATGTCGAGGCATGCAGCACGATCGAGTAGAATTCAAACTTTTAAATAATATGCAGACGATTCTCAACGATAGAAACGAATTTCTCAATCTAGTAGATATATTAACGATACATGAAATAATGAATGAATTGTAATTGAATTGTAGATATTAACGTGGTCACTGATAACCATGTAGTTGATGTGACCTTAAACAAAGTAATTAAATAAAAAAAAATAATCTTCAATTACTCTTGCAATCTGTTACACGAACAATAACGAGCAAAATTTGATGGCAACCGAACTTCATATATATATAAATACGTTGTAATGACCATCAGGTTGAGAGTCTGGTTATGTATATAGATACTTTATGATAAATTAACTGAGGACTTCGAAAGTTGATACTTTAACAAAATAACGATTACATGTTTCTGCCTAATCTAGAATTATAAACAACTTGGTCTGAACACTCAGAACGAATACTCTAACAAAATAACGATTACATGTTTCTGCCTAATCTAGAATTATAAACAACT
>NC_071980.1:25646024-25692154 GCF_026283585.1 Hylaeus volcanicus
AAAATAACGATTACATGTTTCTGCCTAATCTAGAATTATAAACAACTGGCTCTAAGCGCTCAGAATTAATATCTATACCTAATTTGAACAAAAATCGACGCGAAAAGAGAGACTTGAAAAGAAAGGCAACGTATCGTAAGATCAGCAATTACATGGTGGTAATGATCCAGCAGCTGTTATCTAATATCGATCGTCCCTTCGATCAGAGACGATGCGTCTTGTATGAATTTTTAAAGTCCAAAGTAGAACAACCACAACGTTAAGATCTCGTGCCCCATCGCGATTAGTTATCTCAGAAAACATTTTCGCGCTCGATTGTTTCTTCAGGTTGGAATAACAGGTGCGACGATCTTGTCGATCTCGAATCAATCCGTCTTCCTAACAGAAAAGATTTTGCTTCTGCAGGACACGAGCCGATGACTGTACGTTTTATAACTCGCTGCATCGAATGTCGATCATACAACGCCGTGATAATGTAATTACTCTCCATTGTCGCTGATGGCATGCAGTAAAGGCGAGTCAACTTTCCGAAGAATCCGGGATACCTCTTTGTGGAAAGAACGGGTATTGTCGCGGGAACGTTACGATATCGGATCGATTGCGTTGATATTGATGTAATATTTAATTCGAGTTAGGTAGTTGTACAACGGAAGCTTCAAAAATCAATAGTAGATCTTAATTTGTTAGAATTTAGAAGACGTAAAATGGACACGGAAATATTTGAATAGTGATAGCGACGAATTTATGATTGATATTTTGAAATGAAATTTTTCAAATATCGATGCCTTTGCAGTTGTTTTTGCTCTCCAGTTCTAGCCAATTCTAGTTTCTTATATTTAAGCTCGATTCCTACGGTGGTCTTAGGTTTATGAAACTCCTTGCTTTAATCAAGACGAAATCGTAAAATTGACTACAACACCTAACGTACCAGTCCTACGTTTGTTTCTTCTTTACATTCATTTAGTTCTTGCTTTACAATAACACATCTAATGTTGTAAATAATTAAACGCGAGGACAGAAAATTAATTTCTGCAGCAAATAAATACGAGGAATACACCTATTCTAAAATACAGAAATATGTAATCCATACGAATACCAAACGAAAGAAGCTGCGTTCGAAGATAAATGCAGCAAGAGTCAAAGATTAATTATACCAAATGGCGGCTAGGGTCTCGGTGGAGTGGGTTGCCGGTAATAAGTAATCTTTACAAATTGGTGGGTAATCTCGTTATGGCATAACGCCACCACTGCCTTTCTTCGACCGACAGTTGTGCATTGAATGCTTTACAGCGCACCGCGCTTCTCGGCTAGTGAACTTGTTAAGATGTACCTGACTATGGGCGATAAATAGGCCTAATGGTGATTCTACCGTTAGGTTGACCAGGTATTATCCTCGATTTTCATGCCACCCTTTCCTTTCCGACCGGGGATCTACCGACAGCTTAGCTCTTTTGCCAGAAGCGAGGAGAGCCCGCGAACGAATGATTATTTTCTATTGCTTTCCCCTCGGAAAAAAATCGTGAGAAGAGATGTAACAAACGTGGAAGAAGAGACCCTGGTAGAAAGTAGCATTAGGGAAAATGCTGTTAAGAGAAAATGCCGTAATAACGTTTCATCGTGCGATTTAATTTGTTTAGAATTGAGTTGTTAAAGGAAGGTGGAAAAATATGTCGGATACGTTTTCAAATAAAATATAAAACAAATAACCGAGGAAGATGATATTTAAACAAAATCTTCAAGCCTGCTGTATAAAATAATGATAAAATAGTTCCGGGATGCTAGCACGTACATCTATACTTGGAATTATCTTTAAATACTTGCATATTTAGATTGGGTGAAAATATTCATAAATAAATAACCAACATTGGCCTACAATCTACTAGAATGAAAAAGAACACTCTCAATAAACGATGGACCCTTGAAGAACATATTTCACATCTCAAACATCGTCATTCTTTAATTACGATCACGTGTATTTACATTTAAACTGTAAAAATCTGATGTACCCCATACCATTCGTGGTTTATTACAAATGACAACGATTATTTTGGAAAATCCTTTACAGCTACTTGAACGAACAAATTCTCAAGAAAAATGTTTCCGCGTTGCTTCGGAGGAAACGACTCCATGGTAAATAAAAGGAAGGAACCGTGGCGAATGATGTTCCTCAAATCCTGCCCCGCTGTTCATAAATTACTTAGTATTCGTGTAGTTACGAGTGGTTTTGGACACTTTGCGGTAGACCTAGATGGACGCTGACCGCTAATGGGTCCCATGGGTCACGCCTAACTTCGGCTCTTCCGGAAAAAGCCTTGGAAAAGATTCCTCGGAACGTTTCACGTATTATGCGCTTGTGCCGAACGTGTAGATCTCTCTTTATTTTTTATATACTTTGTGGAACATTAGGTTCTACAAAGGGTTAACCATGGATGCTATCTAACGCCTAACAACGGAAAAATCTGATTACGATGCAACAGCTATAAATTATTCGCAAACGCAACGTTCTTTTCGCGAATGCTGATGCGTTAGTCGATCGGTGGCCTAAATTGCCGTGGGTTCGTTTAAAAAATTAAGCAACTTTCCAAAGACCGAGCACGCCTCGTCGAGAGAGTAGATCCAAAAGCATAAAGCATTAATTTCCTGATTTTAATTAATGCGTCGTGCACGCAGCCGTACAATAATGGCGACCGAACCTTCGCATGCGGAGGGGATAAAGGAGGGGGAAAGAGGGAGGCGCAGCTAAAAGGGGAATTTGATTAATGATCCTACAGGATCTGGGGAACGCGGGGCGAGGGGGAGGAAGCGTATCCTGGGGACGCCTGTCTTGCCACAGAGCACCGATCACTAACAGAACATACCTCCATTCCGCATAGTACATTTTTCACACTTTTAAAATACGGGACGATCCTGGCAACTTGGCCAGACTACACAGCTCTACTTTGAACAATAAACAAACATAGAAGAAAATCTCTGAAAGAAATATCTTGCGGTTGCGGCATTCAAGAAATAAAAATGAAACTCCTACCAAATGAAAATGAATTTAAAAAATATGGATGAGTTTACGATCGACGCGTTACGTGTTTAATCTCTCGAGGGACGAATTACTTTATTTGAAATAAACACAAGTTCAAGTTAATATTTACCCGTGACATTGGGTAAATTCAATTATATATATATATTTATTTAAGATTCTAATGACTATTTTCAAACGATTATATATAAAAGAACTCGGAAACTAAATCTACACGTATGTGCCAGTTAAAACAGAAGAAAATTTCTGAAATATATTTCCTTCGATCTGAAAAGCTTTCTAGCTCAGTTATAGCAATACAGTTCTGTTTAAATAAATATTAACCTCCTGCTGCCTATCAACGGTATAATTAGTGAAAATTGCGAACAACAAATAATGTAAAAGTTGAGAAACATTCCACTTGGAAGTGTGCAACGATTAAATTTAGATGGATGTTTGAAAGCCGGGGAGGAAAGTTAATAAAACGCGTTCGCGAATCCCTTTAGGAATCGAATGAAAAGTAGTTTCTTCTGGCGATCAACGGCCTACGTTCGCCTAAGTAATGGATGTCTTTCAAGCTGGGCGACAGGAAAGGCTTGCAGAGGAAATTTTATTAACCTCCCTGAAACAAAGCACAAATACGAGCTGATGCGTCAGAGTAAACATTTCAGTCGCCGCTCCTCAGCTAAACAAACTGAAGTTGGAATTCATCGAGGACTATGTACATTGTAACATGAACACCTTGAAGAAATTAAAATTCCACGTGTCCTTAACACTGTATCTATCAGGAACCTATTTAAAGGATTTTTCATTTAGTGTATATCTACGGGAACCAATTAACTGTGTCAGGGTACATCTTTGAAGTCGATCTAAGCATTCACGGCAATAGAATAGAATAGTTGCTTAGCAACTCGAGGAGCTGATAGATACCAGAAAAGGAGGCCTCGAGTGCAAAGGGTTAATTCTTTGCGATCCTACATACGTCGAGTGAGGCTCGACAAAAATCTACTGAAATCATCAAATTCGGAGTGCAACGGGTTAGCAGTAAACTATAAGCAGTAAACTATAAGCAGAGTTTCCTATGAAATAATTAGCACTGTATTCTAGCACCATCGATCTAACTTCTTAACTAAGTTTGTCCAACTCCGTTGGTCTCCTCTCGCGAAACGATTGGCGTCGTTTTGTCACCGATTGGTTGGAGAAGGGAACGAAGAGGATCCCTAGCACCGAAGGAGGGCGTTGGTGGGAAGATGGATCGCTCGGGAGGGCTCATGAAAAATAGTTGCGCCACTGTGGATGTCGGCTGGAGCCAAAGCAGCCCCTATCTCGTGTCCCATCGACGTATCATCAATGTAATTCCTATAATGTATCCACGCAACTCCAACTGGAGAAAGATGGAGGGAGGAATATAATCAGAGAAAGGGGAGGGAGAGGATAGGAGAGGAGGACGCGTATTTATGTTGAGGGATACATCAGAGGCAAGCGGCCAGGGGCGGTGCGTCTACAAAGGGAACGACGACGGTGCCATCAGGATCCTTCGCCCCAACAGGGGCGTAACGCTATCTTTCTCCCCCTCTTTTCGATCCCCGTGGCGCAATATCCGAACTCCCAACACCGCATGTATTAGATTGTCCAGGAAAGTTCGCCCAAATTTTCGACACGAATCTATCGGAATGGTTGGAAACATGATGCATCTTTAGAAAAAAAGTTTCGTTAGCATACATTCATTTCTGTCGATTTTATACTCCGTTGAAAAAGGAAGGGAACAAAGTGCATATCATAGGGATTTGATACCAGAGATGGGCAACACCTTAGGCTTCGAATAATTCTGAAGTTTGCCGATACGTTTGTCTCGTTTCCTTTTTTGAACATTTTCCAAAGAAGGAAGCGAGACACACATCGGCAAACTTCAGATTTATTCGAAGTCTAGGGTTTTGCCCATCTCTGTTTGATACTTATTGGGTTGTCCAGAAAGTTCGTGGCAATTTTCAAGAAAAATTCAAAGGCGCATTGGAATTTTGATATATTTATATTGAATTATACAAGTACCATTTTGTTCCACAACTTTTGCACGTTTTAAGGGATGTACACGTGTGATTCGTTTTCAACCAATCCGATATATTCATACCTGTACCACCTAGCAAAAATCAACATGGTCTTTCCAAACAACCCAATAATATATATTTTGTAAATCGTACAGGTTGCGCTCTCTATATTTTCATTTAATATTACATTTCAATCAATTACTTTCCATTTTTGCAAACTTTATGTTGTTATTTGCTGAACAAAGCAAATTACACAAATATTAGATCACGTGGTCAGTAAATTTTCAGTAGTATTAGTCTAGCAGACGCGTTAAAAGTCTCAGGATTAAAACAGGGAATCCTACAGCCCCCGTCTAACGATACAATATCAGCTAATTAGTATAAATTTTTGAAGAGGTGGAAAATAGACTCTTCGACATCCGATTCCGTAAAAATGTTTAACTAATAAATACGCGCAACCCTTCCTGGTACCGAGAAGGTTAATAATAATTCTTGACCAGCACACGGCGCTCCTTTCCAAAACGCACAAAAATGTCGCCTGTGATTAAAGCAACGAGATCTGCCAAGTGGATTTTTTTGAGATACCGCGCGATCGGTTCAAAGCTTGTAATTACGCCCTGAAGAAAACCGGTCTTGCGTGTTCAGCGAGTTCACGATGGACGCCTACAGCCGCCATTAGTGCAAATAAGGTCCAGGACTGTCGGACTAAATAGCCGAACTAATCATGCTGGGTACCCTTGGAAAAGTACTTTCGAAAGCGTTAATTATTTGGACAGACTCGATTCCACCATGCTAATAACGACATACTATGCTGGATGTCGGGATAATAAGCACCGCAAGCTGCGCGGAGAGCTCGGATTCCTTTCGAGTAGTCGTGGCTTTGAGAATCCGGCTAAGCTTTGTAGAGGGAAAAAATTGATTTGGAATCGAGATAATCAGAAATAATCATTTTAATACACCACGAGTAGGTGTGGTTAGGCTTGGATTTGATGTGTTTCGTTTTGCAAAAAGAAATTTACAGGAGCATAAAAGAATGTAGAAGAATGTATGGAAATTGAAAAGAATCTAGATGAATAACGGTAAGAAAGATGTAGATAATATATTTTGTGAGTTTGTGAGCCGCATCTGCGAAACTATGTAGAATTTTAGAAGGAAAGAGTTTGTTGTTTAACATTCTAATATTCTATTAGACATTATTAAAATTCTATTCCCTGCTAAAAATACTTATCTATACAAAATTTCTGTTCAGAATTGACAAAATATATATAGTTTGATAAGGAAGGACACACTTGTAAAATTAAATTGGAAGAAAGAAAATCGTATCACAAAATCCATAGCCTGATTTCGATTTTAACATAGAAATGATGTGAAAATGTTAAGATCGACAGAGACAGGTAGCGCATCGCGTTTATTTCTCTTTTTAGGTGTTGCACGGCCATCGGTCGGGCTCCTCGACTCTGTCTATAATATTTGCATGGTTACAACACGTGATTGTGGAAAGTCGCAAAATATGCCACAAACTACAGAAAGGAACAGATGTTAGGAACGCTTTGATTCGTCGCGAGCTGCGATTCTGCGAGAATCCGACACGAAACTGCAATTCACGATGCAATCTCTAGGGAACGGGCATCGATCAGAGGATCTTCCTCGACGTCAAAATATTTCCAGAAGACATTTCACACGGGAGGACAGAATCGTTCGATCTAACGGTGGCTGTCCGCTAAATTTTAAATCCGTTTCCCCGGCAGTTTAAGAAAGGAATCGGCCGCGACAGTTAATCTTTGGAGAAACATTGCGCGCTTCGAAAACTATGTAATGAAAATGAGATATTCTTCTAACCTTCGAACACTTTTTAAGGAAGCTGCTGGTTGAAGCGATAACAACGATTTGAGAAATATGATGTCTCTGGTGTTCCGATGGTCACGGAAAGAAGGATCCGAACTTACTTGCAGCGGGGCGACGGTCCTTTCTCACCCCGGAATAGGTAGGCGTATCAAGGAGGGTCGTGGTGGTGGTTGACAAATGAAGAAAACGTCTCTTTGAATTCACCGGCAATAAAGGGCTGTAAACGTATGCGATGCGAATCAGCCGCGTGCATCGTGGCAACAGTGAAGACGTTGTCGAGTTTCGGACTCCCGACTGGCGATTAAAAAAATGTTAACGAGCCGGATGTGGCTGACGGCGGGGAAGGTTAATGCAAGAATCGCGAATCCACCCAAGGGGTTCATAGGTCAGCAGCTCGAAGGAATCCGATGGACGGCCGATTGACGGAAAGAGACACTCGTGTACCGATAATATCTCCAATATAACGCCGGCAATACCGTACACCGATTTATTATACGGCTGTCTTTGTCTCCGTCAACATAATTACTGGGTACTCGATGTTTCCTTGCCGCTAATGAGCCAGAATTTGTCTCGTACTCGGTGTTTGCACTTTTACTGCTGGACACTAACGGCACAGAGGTGCTCTTTTAACACGTTGACTGCCAAACGAATATTCTTGAAAATTTCTGCTAAAATTAAATATCATTTAGACTATCAGACTCTAGGTAACGAAACATTTATCGTGGTATTTAGTTTTGTAATTACATCAAAATTCAAGAACCTCATTTAGATTCATCTCCTGTGACATCTAACTTTCAGGATTAATCCTTCTAGTTCTTGAGTGAAAATCACTGTCATCCATGTATGGGTGACATGGCGATCAACGTGATCAACACTAAACCCGCCACGACTGGTCAAATTGACCGTTTTCAAATTTTTTTTATACAGTTATTATATACACTTATATGCTATGCATGAATTATATACAATTGTTTCGAGCATTATTCAATTTACTTCCACGGTAAAATATTTTTGCATTTAATTAGGAAGGGTGTCTCTAAGACTAGTCCCATAACATCTGTCCCATCACGATAGAAATAGTTAGAAACGAACGTCGGTAGGTTTAGCGTTAAAGAATTCTCAACTTTACGCGCTGCGTCGCGAAATTGAGAAACAAGTAACCAAGCCTATATCTCATCTCTTGATACGAGTAGTCTAGCTTTACGTAGTTTCGAAAGAATTCATTTGTTTGAAAACAAAACGAAAAATACGAGATGCAACTTGGTACGCGCCTGACTTTCTTTATACTTTCTCCTACTCTTCTCTCCTCAAAGAATCATCAGTCACCATCGCAACATTTCTTCGGCCCTCGAAGAGGGACGCAAAACTATTCTCCCTACTTTGTTCGTGGCAGAGGGTGGCAAAGGCGTTTATGGTAATCTTACAAAACTTCTTCATAACCCAAGCAAAGGTATCCTGTTATAACCATCATTTTTCTACTACTCTGAAACCTTTAGTCACGCCTCAAGGATCACGATTAATCGTTGCGCGTACTACTATGCAGTAACAACCGCCAAAGGCGACCCATGAGAATTTGATTTTTGATCAATTTCGATTTCGAGCATACAATGTGATCGATATTATATAAGTTTCTATCGAACCTTACGCATACAGTGACTCGCACAAGTATTCACGCTCAAGTAATTACTGCAAACTTGTATGATATATTGGTACGCAAAATATTATCTTAATTGATAAATAAATAAACTGTATCGACAGTTTTACCATCGCACAGTGGAATATTTGGTTTGAGCATCGGGCCAAAAGTATTTTGAAACGTGCTCCATATTCAAACTTCCATTATTTTGTTAAAATTCAATCAATATTGATGAAAACTTTCTATTTCTCAGGCCTATAATTCACTATTATTTAAGTCAGTATCCAGGGATGAATTTGTAGAGGAATACCTACTGAAGAGTTTCTCTCAACTGCTACTCAAAAATACTCTGAAATACTCGAATATATTATATTGTTCCACGCGTTTCTTGCAAGTGTGCGGATAGTAGTTGGAAAGCACTGTGCTAAGACACTATTTTGATATTATATAAATCAGTGAAAATTTTCTTTGCAATATTAACATAATCTACGCTACTCGAAAAAGTTTGAAATTTAAATGAAACCTCTTGGAAGTATAGCACGATGCAATAATGGTTGGAAAGCACCGTGCCAAGACACTATTTTAATACGATATTATATAAATCAGCGAAAATTTTCTTTGCGATATTAACATAAACTACGCTACTCGAAAAAGTTTGAAATTTAAATGAAACCTCTTGGAAGTATAGCACGATGCAATGGTTGGGAAGCACTGTGCTAAAGCACTGTTTTAATATGATATTATATAAATCAGCGAAAATTTTCTTTGCGATATTAACATAATCTACGCTACTCGAAAAAGTTTGAAATTTAAATGAAACCTCTTGGAAGTATAGCACGATGCAATGGTTGGGAAGCACTGTGCTAAAGCACTGTTTTGAATCGTTCGAGAGAACGAGGCTTGACACTTTGACAACAATCTGATGTAAGACCACCTTCACTACAACCGAGGCGTTTATCTTACCTGTTATCTTAAAGCTACTACAATTTGTCAAACTGAAGCCGACTTAGCAAAGGAGGGATCCTCCTCATATACCTGTGTTTAGTTTTGCTCTGCATTATGGGAAGGAATAACAACGTGTCTCGAATAAGTATTTCTTTTTTTAGATGGAACAATTTATCGTAAAGTCCCTCTACATAAAACGTGGCAAATTTTGAAATCCGATGAAACTTGAACATGTTGTGATTCGTCGGGATACTTAACGTATCGAAGAACTTTTTCAAATTTGGAAAATGATCGATTATGGTAAATGTATGGATTATATAATATATAAAGACTAGTTAACTTCATTTCGATATATTATTTTGGATGCTACCAGTGACAACATTGGAAAACAATATAGAAATATTGTTTAACCATTTTTCTTTCAATTGTTCTAACCAAATTTTAATTTACGGTAGCAAGAAGAAGTTAAAAAATTTAAAATGGTGTAAATAATAGTAAAAGTATTACAAATTTAAAAAATTTAATTCGTTTCACTTCTCTAATTTCATCTTATATTCCTTGACAAAGTGCACAGGTCGGATTCGGTAACGTGTTTATCTGCTCATACCGAATGAAACGCGTTAATGCTTTTTAAATCCACTTTTGATATACCCTTCTGCAAATTGGTAATAGCGATAGTGATAAAAAAAACGAGAGCAACTAAAAAAGAATGATAAGGAAAAGATAAGAATGAAACACGAGTAGAATGAAAACGAAAGAATAAAAGAACGGTTCAGCGAATTCTACCATTACTAATATTACCGATTTCGGAGGTTCGCTTGAAAGCAATTCCGAAAATCATTAGTTTGAAACGGAGAGGTCGCCCCGCAACCACTGGAACTTCACTAGGTCGGTACTTCAGTTCAATAAACACAAATAATCATTGGACAATATATCTGCGCTACTTTCTATCAATAATGTAAACTACATCTAACATCCAAACGTACTCTCCACAGATTATGGAGTTCTAAGACTCCCAGGACCATTTTTACCATTATTACCATTTTTGTGTCGCATGCAACGTGACCGACAAGCTCTGAAAACAGATAGTAACGCTATACGAGGTAAGAATTAGAAATTACGAGCACGTGGCGTTTGGCCAGAGATTTACAAATACTTACATTAGAATCATAACATCGAGATTACTTTATCGCGGATGAAAGTAAACTTGATATCGGATAGATTTTTAGGTCCACGAGTTCCGGAGTCCTGGACACCATTACCATTCGAGTCACATGCAACGTGACCGACTAACTATGGAAACAGATTGCAACGCTATACGTGGCAGGAATTAGAATTTAACGCACGGCTACGCCACTTGAAATCCCCAATTTTCAAATATAAATGTTTATGTCAGACAATGTAAGATCCATGATCCACTACTCTTGATAAACTGTACGAAAGACTCACAAATAACAGATTATTATTGCGATGCGAATATAACAACACTTTATCGAACTTCCATTTGGGTTTTAAAAAAGCATGCTTGCGATGGACAATATTAAGATGGTTGCTTGATGACCAATCAAAGCAGGAATTCTATCCTTCGGCGACCCTACTTACAAATCGCTAAATATAAATATCCAGACTGAAAGCATAGCAAGCTCACAATTCAATTATTTGACATTTGCATTGATAATAAATTATAATTTAAAATTCGTGCTACAGTGCTACGGAGCACTTAACGTTATTAAGTTCTCGAGGGGAACTTGGCGAGGATGTGACCTTTAAACTCTTTTGTTCGTGTACAAGTCATTGATCGGGTAAAAAGTTGATTATGGTTATGTGTGGTATTTCCCTAATTACAAGGAGCATGGAAAGATGATTGAACGGAAACAAACCACAGTCTAGCAATGAGCTATAGGAATAGAAATAAAATAAAAAAAAAAAACATACAAATCTTAATGTTAGAGAGGTAATTTGAAGGTGAAACAGAAAGATGGATTGCAACGAAAGAGAACTTTAACCTTGGTGCTGGATTGGACACTATTTGACACAAATAAACTTCAATTGATCGTAAATACGTACTTTATGAACGGAGGGGTTTAATGTATTTTAATGTACCGTTGAACCTGGAGCATTAATTCGAAGATATTAATTTTTATTGCGTCTCGAAATTTCATATTGATATTCCAATGCTCTTTTTTTTTTTTTAAAGTGATGTTCCCGAATATGAGAAGCAATTATTGTTGATTAAATGCATTCATATAACGAATTTAACGAATTATGAAGAGGTCGAATGAATTAATTTGTTCTTGGAAAATGATTTAAGAGGCATCGGAAGCCATCATTTTCAATATTTCCGTACAAATTGATACCAAATAAGAAATATACGATGTTTTACTGCTACAATTTCAATACTTCTCCTCTATGTTAGTTGATTTTGAGTTTCGGTCCCAGGGACCTCAAAGCAAGTCTTAATAAAAGTCACTAGCGCTCTACTTATGCTATGATGCAAGATACAACGCATATTGTTGAACTTCGATGATTGCTCGATAACTCTAGAGAATCGTTATGAAAATGCAGGATTTGTTAAGACAAAATAAATTCTGCTTAATTCAGAAGTTACGACGACAGCGCTGGAGCAATGTTTGCAACGGTAAATTCTTAAAAACTGTGATTTCCTTGTACAGAATTTAATGAAATCTGCTAATGATTTTCACCATTGGCGTGGCGCTGAAGATTAACCGCACGCGAACGGATAGTTCTGGAAACAGCATGTTTTTAAACAGCCGCGCTCAGCAGATAAGTCATTCTACATCTGTATCTACACATGGCGTACCTCGGCGTGACGTATAGCGCAAATTGAGATTAGATTATGTGTGCGATCAGCTAGAAAACTACTAAATTCTGGTCCACTCGAAGAGTACGCTCTTCTAATCTTCGGAAGTGCGATACATTCGTGAAGTTACGGTTCGGTTAATTTTTCATTTTAGACAGAAGCGAAGCACTCGATTCGTTATGTCTCGAACGCAACGTGAGATACTCGATCTCTAGTAAGACTGTCGTAAAAAATTGTTCTCTATCTGATCGGTGGAAAGGCGGATGGTAAGTGGAACTAACCTAAGAGTCGCACGGCATAAATGTCGATTCTAAACGAATATTACTACGACTTACCGCTCTAGTCATTGCAGTGGCACTCATTTTTCTCAAAGATGGCGGAACGATTTTTTTGTTTGTTTAAACACGAGTATCACTTTTTCGCTTCTGTATCCCAACTATGCTTGCGGATACACGTTGTCCAACTATACGTCACCGTTATTTAAAGTTATATTCGACGCGTACAGTTATCGCACAGATACCACGGAATTGCGGCGCGGAAGATTCGTTGAAAGGCACTAAGAATTTTTCAACGGAAGCCTTAGCACCGAATCAACATTGATGTACACGTTTCGATGTTATAATACTAGCGATCAAGCGGCGTCGTCGACGGCGTTACAATCAAGGAGAATGAGTTTGATGACGACGACCAGAACGAAGACAACGATTACGACAGATTGTTCCGTGCGTGTGAAGAGATAACGACCAATACGGAATAGGCAATATTGGAGCCGCGTTACTCACACCAACATCTCCCAAGAATTTTGCCGCGAGCCAAACTCGTGTTGGTTCTTGTCTCGGTTTGCCCATCGATTAACTTAGTGACATTTCGATAGAAGGGAAAACAATATGCAGAAGACATTGCTCCTGATGCCATTATACGTTTACCAGCTCGTGACATTCTATGACAAATGCAAAATCGGCATTTTTCATCGATTTTTTGCGTTTTTTATTTTTCACAGTTCGGATTTTGAACTGAAAAATCTGAAAAAATTCTGGAACGTGTGCCTCGCTGACTGAAATATCTCTGATTTTTTTTTTAAATTTTTCATGCAGCAGGACAAGAGAAATTGGTCAAAAACGTGATTTTTGTTTTTTCTTGTTTACTCACCCATCCGTCGAGATAGGGACTCGAAACTTGGCACAGATTAGTCTTTTTTGATAACCTATCAAAATACATCATCGCGAATCGAAATCGGTCCAAGGGCACCTTTGACCCCCAAACCCGACTATACCCTTTCGCTAAAACGAATTATTTAATTTAAACTGTTGTACACAGAGCATTCTGGGAAGTTCACGTGTACAAAATTTCGTCAAGCTTTCTTTACGAACGTTGTATTCGTAAAGTAATTAAATATGAACGTTTATATGATATTGTCTTGTTAGAAAATTTTTATAGAATTAATCGATTGATTTCAAAGTTATGCTACACGAAGTCGAACACTTTTTGGAGTTACATCAGGATTTTTCCAAATTTCGAAAATTGTCGATTTTAGAGTTGTTTGAAGTCGAGTGCTACTTTTTTTTTTTTGTAATAAATTATGACCGTTGACTTAGTTAACTGATAAGAATGAGATTTCATGAGAAAAAAAAAATGATTTAACCATTTTTTTCGCAATTATCTTAAATGCTACTTTTTGTTGATTTTGAGTTATTTAAAAAATTGGTAGAAATCTTCAGCAAGCGTCGGTTGGATTCGACTTCTGCGTATGTTTACAGACCAATCACAACGAGGCCAACACGTTCAATGTTTTAAAAACTACGCGTTCATTAAGTGTCACCCAATCAAAGGTAACATTTATGCAAATCACGGAAATAGACATTTCCTTACCGCTAGTACTATCTTTCCCTGGTAGAAATGCTCCGGTCCCTATATTCTTAGGTCCACGATAAAAACTAATTAAAGTTAATGCTGGATTAAGGAAGGCTTCCCATCCAGAGAGAAATAGATTCCTATCTAAATACAACTAAAGACTGCGAAATCCAAGATGGTGCTTCAAAAAGTGTTCAACTTCGTGTAATATAATCTGTAAATTAAGCAATTAATTTTATAACATTCATATTTAATTACGTAATTAACGTTTATAAATGATACTTGAAAAAAATGTTATAAAAGCGAACTCTATATAATACTCTGCTACTCTGTATACAGCAGTTTAAGTTAAACAATTAATTTTAGGAAAATGTGTCATACAATATAAAGAGCTCACGAATATACAGTAGCATTAGGAGCAATTTTTCCTGTATATTGTTTTCTCTGTTATCAAAGCGTGACTAATTGCAAGATAATCGGCCGGTAATCCTTAAACTGCTTTACTGAAAGCACTGTGGAAAGTCCGCGTTCAAGGATCTGCTTCGAATAATATTTATAAACCTTGTATTTATTATATAATTGTTAGATATTTAGCTATTCGCGTTCCAGGTTTGGGAATACATGTTGCAACTAACGCATGTAACTATATAACAATTAATTATTCGAAAACGTGTTGCTCATGTACTACTACGCGACCCACGAACGACGCGAGGATTTTCCTACGCCTAAACGACATAGTCCCAAAACTCCTCCATTCGCGCATGCGCAGCGTAGTTGTGGCGCGCACCGAGCCAGTGGTGCCCAACAATATTAATGGCGGATCGATTCAATATACATTGTATTGTATACATTGTATCTCACAATAATTTACTATGAATGTTTAATTATTATTTGTAGAAATTAATTCTGTTCCTATATACTCTAACATTTGGTATATTAAAGTACCTTCCAAGTCCTCAACCTGTTCTCTAAGTTTCAAAAGCGATGACTATTACAACTAAACTAGAGTTCTAAATCAATGACTATAAATTATTGAATAAATCGAATCGATACGTTTATTCTTTCAAAAGTACGCGCCTTGCTTTGGATTTCCTGATTTAAAGAGTGATTTAAAGGGAAGACAATTTTTGTTCATGATTCACGTAAAGTGGCTTGGAGTTTCGTAATAAGCGATTAGCAATTATCGTCGCGAATTAGGCTTGTCAGAGAGAATGATCACGTTGAGGAGGATGATTGTTTAAGACTTATAACAGATCTTCAGAATTGAGTTATCTCGCGTAAGCGAGAAAGAAACGCCAAAGTACTTCGGTAGATGAATATTTGTGCAACGTTATGGGTATGATAACAGATTTAAAGCGTGCAGTAATCGACAATAATATTAGACAATAAGTACGAGAAAATTGGTCATAAAGTCGCTAAAAAAAAAGGTAGAGGCAAGGATAGCTAATATTGTTATAAAACATTTCCAAAGAAAGCGCATTTCATAAGAACACATGTAGTAACAGATATCATTATGAAGACCTTCAATCGTGTTACACGATGACATTGAGTTAAGAATGGGAACTATAATTTCTACAGAGAGTCTATATTTTTTCACGTAACTATGAGCACTAACGCACGCACATAAATATTTCAATGCGATATGCAACGTTTAAAAATTGAAGATTGTCATGATCGAAATACAGAGAAATTCAAAGAAATCTGCTGTAATTAATTCTGGCCTTTATTCACATGGCAGATTATTCTTTTTATGGAAACTGGTTAGAAATTCATGTGCGTCGCAAAAAAAATAATTGTTTTCAAATGTCGAATACGAATTCGAGAAACAGAGACCAAATTAAATAACCGAGTCTTACGGCAGCTACATTCAACATTAACTTATACCAAATAATTTAGTCGTCTAAAGATTAAAAGAAATTCATAACGGAAAGACAAAATGTAACTTCGCAGTAAAATGCTATCGTACGCACTTACCAACAATCGATATTGAAGCGAACGCAAGGATAAAGGGAAGTAGAGATACCAGTTATACCAACTGCTGAAACGACTGATTTACCGATAAAAGGAAAGCAGATAACTTTTATAATATATTGAATTAATTGATACGGACAGGATAAAATTAGTATTACACTTAGATAAGATTCCTGATAATAATTACATAATTGTAACTAGAAATATATTATTAAGAACGTTCAAATTAACAGAGATGATTTTTGATTGAGTGTTGAGTATGTATTGGAAAACAAATTATCAAAAGAAACATAAATTAATTGAACATTAAGAAAAACATAATCCTCTCATATACTTCAGACAGCAAAAATGGAAAACTGAAGCACGGAAAGTGACGAGCGAAGCGAATGAGAAAGAAATGACTCCCAATGTCCAAGTTTATGGCCGAAAGTGCGTGGGATTAACTCATGAAGGTTATAAGAACAGTGCACTCGCAGCGGCAGGCGCTATAAAGCACAGAATGTAGCTATTTTGGTAATGGTTGTTGTGACTGGTTTCGATCTTGCCGACCTTGGTTTCGATCATTTTGAAACACTTTCTCCAAACAATTTAATAGAATTGAGAACCAATTAGTATTCGTATCTTTACTCATATTATAATATTCATAACTTCTTTTTATCGATTTAAACTTGAAAGTATGAACTCCAATTGCTAAAACGATGTTATATTGTGATTAAAGCAGATGTAATTCAATTTATGATTTCGTAATCTTGACTGTATATTTGTTTGTTTGTATTTATTTTAAGATCATTTTCACTTGTTAAAAATTCCATACGTTTTTCCATACTCCATTGCATATACGATTTACATTTCCTTTTCGATTTACTTCCTTTCGTTTACGTGTCTATTGGGGCTCATTGGCCCCCTTATAACTCGGTTATAACCCGTACTGTAGCTATGTTTGATTGTAGGGTAATCTTGACTTTAATATTTCTGTTCTCATGAACGAATCGTGATAGTTTCAGTTGCGTCGGGCAATTTATTATAAAACGTTTTCGACCCAACTGAATATCGAAACAATTACTAGAAAAGTTAACGTAAACTCGATTAAAAGAATCGCAGGTTTAAAATGTGAAAGATACTTACCGGAAATGTAAACGTGCTTCGTTAGGAAATATTGTTTGAAAGTAAGCGATGAATGAATGTCTGACGAGTTATTTAATAATATTAATAACATAATGATAAGCGAGTTACCGATGTATTTTCACGGCGTAGAGAATTAAAGTATTAATTGTTATCTTTTTTTCCCGAAGTTGAGTCAAGTCGCATCAAACTGAACAGATGATACATACCTGAAACACAAAAAGAAACGAAGAGTTAAAAAAAATAAACGACTCAAATTTTCTTACTGATTATCGTAACTTTATCGAAAAGCATATCTAAATGTATTCTTCCAAACTTCTTCATTTTGTATCTATCATAACATACTATTAGTGATTTATTTAAAATCAAAATTCTAAAATGTTAATATTTATACCACAAAAAAAAAAAAAATATTCCTATTCCTCGGGAACATCGATAAAATATGAATGCAAATGTGACAAAAGTTACGTATACATAAAAAATGTAAAAATATCAGCGTTTCTGTTTATATTTGCCAAGTTATCTACGTACGCTATCTTCCAAATTATTTCATTACTTCAAACACAAGATAAGAAATTGATAACAAAAACGATAGTCTGGTTATTATTATCAAGAAATTAATAATCAATATATGCATTTACTAATGTTTTCCCCTAGGGGTTTACATGTTTCCCGTTGCCATAACTTCTAACTACACAACATCACCTTACATCTTATCTTCTCCAACTTCGAACATACACAACATCTTACAGTATATCTTCCTTACATCTACTCCAATAATCTATGTAACTTTACCGATTTCCCAACAACAATTTTTAATAAAAAATCTCTGTCAGGTCAAAGACGCCATTACGTGATTCTAACGAATAAAAAGAAATGTTCAATTTTATTAAGTACGCGATCAAATACTTTTAAGCGATAGTGCGTCCCCCCCCCCCCTCTCTTTTCCTTCTATCGAAAGTATTCCATAGCGACCATAACAAGACTTTCCACAAAATACCGAATATGTGATCCGTACAACTCGGAAACGTACATCGTCAGGTACGAAAACGGAGATCATTCGCGGCTGCTTTCTCTTCTTGTGCGCCATCTTGTGCGTTCACACTGGAAGCTACTTCAACTGGATAATTTCCACGGAGAAATACACCGCGTATTTTCTAATCTGAAAATCGTGGATAACGCGAGTCGCGCGAGGAGACGCTAAACTGGGAACTCGAACCGCTGATCAAACACGAGGAAAGGTGTGCGTCTTTGTTCCTCAACCATGTCAGGTCGCCAAGGTTATCGTTTGCATACGTTAACCATGCTGATTTATGAAAATTTATGAACCACTATTTCCGTAACGTGATCGACCAAACTTTACGCTTGATCAAATGTATACAAGTAAAAATTTTAACTTCTTCGTTATCGGGAAATTGTTGACGGAAATACGTAGGACCAACTAGGTATATTTTTCACGTTTGTTGGTCTATTCCTACAGTTCTCCGTTTCTTCGTTTCTAAGTTCTACGATTCCTCTGTTTCGTCGTGTTTTTGATCCCGCATTTTGTTATTCCTCTGCATCTGCATTTCCTCGTTCCTTTTTTTCCCGTTGCTTTGCTCGTGGATTTGTTTATTCCTCCGTTTTATTCGTTTCTTCGTATCTGTGTTCCAGTATTTTTGTATTCTACCACTTCTTTCATTCCTTATTCTTCGTTTATTCGCTACTTCGTTTCTTCATTTCTCTATTCCTACATTTTTTTTATTCCTCTACATTCTTCGTTCTCGTAATCCTCGTTTTCTTTTTTTCCATTCTCTTCACTTCTTAATTTTCACTATTTTTCGTACTTTAATTCCGATTTCTTCGTCTCTTCGTATCTTCCTTCCTTTGTATCTTCCGACTAAACTCAAAATCTACCGAACCGATTTTAATTAAACTTACACGAAACCATTCCATGTACGTCAAGAAACGTGATAGGCTAACTATCATTGTTTAACAGAGGAGGAGGAGGGGGGGGGGGGGCTACTAAACAATTATAAATAAATCTCAATTGGATCTTCCTGTTCGCTACTGTGCCACAATGAAACGGATGGAGGGATTGGGATGAAATTTAGAACACATCGATATAGTAGATCAATTAATTTATTATCGGTGAAATGTAAGAAAACGTTCTTATTTCATAAATTGTATCAACATAAGGATGAATGTATTCTCATAAGAGTATTTCACATAGCATTTACAATTCCATTAATTGTCATAATTTTCCAAGTATAAATCACGTTGAAGTTCGCTTCATTTCTTTTCGTGTTTTAGGATTAAGGACTGATGAATTGGTAATAATAACTGAAAACCGTAGAATGTTTGTCGATGAAACTTTCCCATTAATTTTCACGAAATCGAGGTTGCGTTCGCAGATTTTACTTTCCATAAAATCGTCGAGGATATCGTGTATTTTCATACAATTATTTTTGATATCGAGGCCACTGCACGAGAGTTGAGAGGGAATTTTGGTGATGCAGTGCTATAAAAAAAAAGGCCCGCGATCGCCGACCACATGCTTACAGACAAAATACAGTCAGCGGCAAAAAGGTACCATGCTCCGTGTTTTCAATATAATTTCACAGGCAACGTAACAACTTACCGAACATGTTCGGATTTCCTTAATATTTAAGTTAGAATAGGAAGTTTGTTTTTATTATAAAAGGAGATGCACATATTTAATCAAAAATTACTATGGAAACCCGATAATTAAATTTCACAAAATGACGAAAAATTCTCTAAAAGAAAGATTCTAATTTTATATCTCCATAAATTTTCCTCTACAGTAAAACTACAATTTATAGTAAAATTTTAGACGGACACAGAATTCATTTCTACATCTAATACATTCCTTAAATATTTTCGTAAAGTTTCTATCATTAAAGTCGCAAGTGTGTTCGTTTTATTTGTTTTAAAATTAATTTCCCCTTTACTAAACAAATATTTTCTAAACGAACTTTCCCTGATAACTTTGCTCTGTTACACGAAGAAGTTCTTAGAATTATCGACAGAACCAATTCTAGAAAATAATTACATTGTTTGCAAGTAGGCAGTTTTAGAAACGTTTAGAAGTTGGTCAATGACCAAAAATGAGTACTCCTAGTTTTTCAATGACATGATAGCGGAGGACTGTGGATGGAGTCTTTGTGAAGGAGTGATACTCTTTCCTCGACCTATTTTTACAGACTGAATCATTTTGTTTACATTTTGTGAGCTCGGCAAAAGATGGGAACAAGAACAATACGAGCAAGTACGCGGTTTACGAAATGGAACATCGGTTGTAATGTCGGCTATTGTATCAAACGGTTTTCTAAAAGAGGCTTCAGGACTTTGTTTTTTTTAATAAAAAAAATAGTGGTGGAAAATGTTTTAGATGCGTTAGCTAGATACGTAAACAGACGGTGGAGAAATAGACTCGCAATTAATTAACCTAGATAAACTGATATGGATGACTTGGACAGTCAAGGCTATTAGGTAAATAAATGGTGCGCATGAAGCATCCTCCAACGAACTGATAAAAAAGGTATGAAAACAAGGTTGAGTTTTTCAGAGAACTCGGATAGAAATTTCACGAATTGGATATTTTTTCAATTTTTGTAAAAGTACTACTTCTGTTATTTAGTACGTCTATCCCGACAAATATTAATTAATTGGATATAGTAAGATAGTAAACGATGGAATGTACATGAAACTCGTACGAAATGATATTCTTTTGTTTCTTAACTTTTGTCGGTAAGTGTATCTACATAAAGTAGGTTTGTATTGATATTTGAGTAAAAAATGATGTTGGTTAAGTCAGTTGGTTAAGTAGGCAATGGATAAGATATCCTTTGTTTCTTTATTAGAGAAGATAGGGAAACAGAGTATTTCCCCTTTGTATTCCTCTTCAAAATGCATTGGAAACATTTGTGAGAATTGCTACAAGTAAAGAATATACAATAGAAAAACCAAAAGTCTGCAAGAGATCTAATCAGGCCTCGTGATGAGAATATGGAATTTTTTAAATATTCATTACTTCGAATTTAAATTTAAAACGTGTACTACTTCGAAATTATTAAAAGCATCATTCGTTAAAATCGACGAATTTTCTAAACGTTGCTTCCAAAGACTCCATTTTTCAAGAAGATGTACTTATCACCACTTTCGTAACGAACGGTTCATGCGCAGAAAAACATCGAGTACTTTGTTTCAGACGAAAGTCGGCGCAGGGAACATTTGATAGCAATAGAATGCTTAGGTAAAGTTCTTGGAACTTGCAAGAATGACCCGAGTTTTAAAATAGGCCTAGACATACTTAAGCCATTGCCAGTAGTAAATGATTCAGCGGATACAGCGGTTAAGGTTACGCAATTATTATTACAAACTGATCAAATCATCGTCAACAACATTCTGATAGCAAAAAATGTGCTTTAGCGAAGAATATGTAGAGCTCTTTGTTCGTAGGAAACAACTCCTTGGTACTATGTGCAAAATATATTCATTTTTTGAGCACGCTTCGTTAAAAACAGTATCGTTGATAACATCCTACTTTATCTATAGAAAACATGTTTCAGTGTCGCTATTGAAGACTCATTCATATCTAAAATATGCTTTCTCTGCGTAGTTCCACATTTTCAGGGCGATTTTCATTGTTTTCATCGCTCGAAATGTGTTACATTTGAGAATAATTACTTAAATATTTTCTAAATTCTAATTTCACCATTTTAGGAATTTTTCGGAATTTTATTTAGCCATTCCACTTAACTTATAGACATTTTTTCTTTCCAATTTTAAGGTCAAATTTCCCTTAAAATACGACGAAAACAACCATTGTGTGCTGAACGTGTACAGCATTAAATAATTTCTTTTCCATTTAAACATTGCGTACATTTTATAAATTAACGATCAAAATGAAAACACGATTATAATATCTTATCAAATAAGATACGATCTCGTAACGAAAAAAGGAACGCGATAGATTATATGCAACTTATGATGGCATTTATCGTCCTTCATAAATGATTGCCAACTTTGCGATACGTATAGTTTTTTTTTTTTTTGCAAATGATCGCCTATTAATTAAGAGCGTTCATATGCGACCTTTATAGTGAAAGGATTATTGAAATAAACACGAAGAAAATAAATAAAGCACCAAACAACATAATGGAGTATTTTTAGAAAGATACAAAATGAAGAAGTGAGAATTAAAAATACTCTTAATTAGACAATTATTAAATAATTAAATATATTATTAATTAAACATATTGTAAGTGCGACTGTGTGAAGCTATATCTCTCCAGTGTTAATTAATGAAACAGTTATGAATATAAAAAAAAAACATTGAAATATTTAAAAAACTATTTTTAACAAAGGTGCAATGCATCAATCTATAAAAATGTGAAATTTCACCAGGAAATGACAACAAGAGCAAGGCTTGTATTATTCAAAACTATGAATTATGTATCTGTTCAAAGGTATTAAATGCATGTATCCTCCACTTCATTTCGTTCAATTCTGATAAAAAAAATCATCACGAATTATCGATGACAAAAATATATTTTATTTTAAAGAATAAAAATGACATTTAAATTGACTCGAAATATACATATGTACCTATCCAATAAATTCTAATAACTATAACATTTTTACTATGATATTCTATAGATTATACGTTTGTATGGTTAAGAAAAATTGCAAAATATTGCAAATACTGCAGTTAAAGAAATCTGAATCTTTTGTAGGAATGTATTAAAGAATTCAGACCACTGGACTAAAAATAACGACAATTTTTTACTCGGTGTAGGTCATTACAAGGATGATGTACACGATAACGTATTTTTGAGAATAATGTCATTCATATACGCGACAGGATGACGTTCGGTAAAGAAGAGTTTTTCTTTCTTTCAACTGGCATATCTTTTAAAATTTTTGTTTAAAGGTGTTTTCGCCGCAGCAGTTATTCTCGATTTGTAGAAATAGTTACTATGCAAGAAATGAAATAACGACATAAATAATTTTACCAAGCAAACTGAGTATTTCTGCAAGTGTAATATTCGGTTTTAAACAATTTTTCAATAATTAATTGCAAATGTTATGTAAGAAAATATTATTATATAAACCGGATGTTCTCAGAAAATTTGATATAAATGTTTGGATGATACCAATGGAAATATATGATCCGATTAATTAGAATAAAAATATAGAAATTTGTAACAATAAATAACAAACTAATTTCTCTACTACAAACCCAATTTGAATAATTTTTATTAATCTATATCGCTTTGAAAAAGAAATATAAATTTCTATATGCATATCTTGTAAAATCTATATTACAAATTTACTGTAAATAATGCAATATTATAAAAGAAACTAAATTTGAGGTCAAATATAGATTGTGTTATTATAATCATACACCGTTAATATTTCTATATTAGTAACAATAAAAGTAGTTGATATTAAATGGACTCACATTTTAAAATATCTACACAACTCTATCTGAACCCAAAATTTAATTTAATTTGTAATTTAAAAGCATAAGAGAAAATACCTCTTGGGTAAGTTCCGCTGTATTGGCTGGTTCATTTGGACTCTGCGATGAATTTGGTGGATCAGGATTTCTATCTGGATCTGTCGGAATGCTAGGCCCTGCTATGGCAGTATCTCCTGTTGAGTCTTCGATATTCAACAAGTATGCATGGATATTGTTTAATCCAGAATTCAATGTATTGTATCTTCCTAACGAATTTAAGTCTTCAAATAAATCTCTCTCATAGTTTAGAAGTATCGAGTCCAAATTCTTTGGATGGACAAAAGTAGGACGATGAATAATCGTGTGAGCATCATTATGCCATCCGGATCCATTGTTTAGATCCAAAGAACCTACGCCGATGGTTTGAATGTCCAAACCAAGGTAGGATTCTGGATCTACTCGTAGCAAAGACAGCAGTAACGCGAGCTGCAAGAGTTCCTCGCGGTACATTTTCTTTATGCACACCATTATGATTGTTTAATTTAAATCACCTCTACTCGTTAAATGTATTCCCAGACCAAGGTAGTGTAACGTGTTGTCACAGTGGCTTGACAATTGTATTAAACACAAAAACTAAATAAGGTGTCATGAAAATGCGGTAGCTCATGTTGAGTTTTTTGTTGTCACTTTAGGTCAATGCCAAATGTTTGACACTCTGTACACAATTGTTTATGTCTTAATTGTTCACAAAGTTATATGTATTGGTTTTAGATTACAAAGAACGCAAAGTAAGGTTTTAACTGTAAACAAGTTTAAACTTCACTTTCTTAAACTTCTATGTGCTTCATTTAAAGTAATCGACACAGGCCTTGAATAAAGCTGAAAAACACGATTTTCGGAGATCTCGTTCAAGCATCTGACACGACAGACAGTCAGAATGAAAATAAAGATTTGGAGTTTTCTTTAAACAAGGTATAGGTCAGTTACACGAATACAAAAATAACCTCAAAACACGCACTAGCCACGTCAAACTTCAGTGCATGTCGTGTACATCCTACGCAAGTCACAAATTTCGTTTGACAATACAAGATGGTAATCCTTTAAATCAGTGACAACACTTCCCTCGCACTGACACACTACGCCAGATACCATAAAAAGTGAAAATACAATCTACTAGCAGAATTTGACAGATTCACTGGCGATACCGGGATTCCGAACTGCTTATAATTTTTTACTGATAGCAATTCGAGGCCCGCGACATGCGCCAAAAACAACTTCTGTTAAATCATCTTGCTTCCATGATGTTATGGTTTTGCCGATGATAACGCTATACTAATGCGATAGAATGCATTTCACAGAGAACTACTAAGCACACCTTGCTGGGAGAGATCGTTGACGATATGTGACTCAGCACTCACTCAGCCAACGTACTTCTCAGGGCCGCCGCAAGTGCATGTTTCTCCCTATTTGCTTTTATACGCCACCGATTCATTTAATCTTAAACTCGTCAAATGCAGACGTCTGACGCACCGAACTTATTATTGTTGTTCACGTGATTTTCTGTTTCGCAAATATTCGTGGTTTTTGTTGCGCACTTCGTTCCCGAAGAAAACTGAAAAGTAACATTATGATAGTTGCAATACGATACATTGGAAAATATCAGTATAATTTTAATTTTAAAGAATTAAGATTCTTCGAAGAAATGTCGAGGGACGAGGTAAATTACTTTTTTGACAAATATAATTATCACTGATTCTCAACTTTTTAAATTAGGAAAGAAGAATTTAGTGTTTCTCTCGCGATAACATGTTATTAAAATTTATATATTTTTTATGTAACATGCGCGAGAACAATTGTTAAAATGTAGAGAAACGTCACAATTCTTCCTTTCTTCGATACAAACAATTTCATATTAATCTTTGATTTTTCTGAAGACAAAATATTGGGTATCATTTTTACGAATTCCAATTTAACTGTCGGTTATTAATCGTAGGAAAAGCAGAAAATATATAATAACTAATCAGTTACACGCTTGCACGAATGTTTCCATTCAATTTGAAACTAGAAATCGTAATAACTCAATTGGACAGAATTAGGTATGCATTTATATAACAACGTTTGATTACACTGTTTCTTCGTTAGATTTTTTATTGAAGGAAGTTTGTTGCATAACGATACTCTGAACTCCCTTATCGCATTTTTTTCGGTTATTACAGTGCACTCAAATTAAACTGTGTTTATATATCTAACAATCTAATCATACCATGTAAGCTGATTGGTAAAAATATATTTTCGTTGTAAGCTTTTCATCTGCATATGCGCATACATTCATTTACAGAAACATCTTCGTTTTAATTATACAATACATTGTCGAGATAAAGTTACATTTTTAATTACTATTTAGATGAATAAGAAATTAATTCAATAGCTACTGTTGTTTCGGTTTCTATTCATCGCTTTCTATTCATCATCGTTTTCTATTAACTATTTAAGTAATACTGTTGACAATGTATCTACAGGAGCGAAATAACACGCAAGGCTACGTTTTTATTGCCAACGATATATTCATAGAGAATGTTCGATGCATAATTGAGTTCGTAGGTGAACTCTGACGATGTTACAGAACAGCTGACGTTCCGTCGATAAATTGATTTAACCGTACTTCCGTTTCTCTGTAGGTAACATTCCCACCGAGTATAAATGTGAAAAAAAAAGATGAAATTCCGGTCGAATATGTCACTTTATTGTAAGTATACACGTTGCACTTGTTAAAAATGTACAGTTTCGACAAATTCCGATGAAATACACAATTGAAATGTACAATTTAAATAAAGGAACTTCAAGCGCGCTCATGTTGGCATGCTGCGCACGGCTGCCATGTTTAAATTACTAATTCAAGTTTGTAAATGATCGAGCAAATACGTGAGCCATAAGCACTGCAGATACACCAACATAAGCGTTATATATTATTCATATACTTTAGTACTTACCGCATGCACGAGTGCTGTTGATTTTGAACCAACTGTATCGTTGACAGGGGACAATGATGTCATTCGCGGCAAATCCTCCGTTTCAAGCATGATCACTCTTCAAATTGTGAAATGTACACCGCGTTAAGAGAAATCAACTAGCCAGTGATGAGGACTGGCTGGAGACACTAGTAATTTCAAATATGGAAGTGAAATACATTACGTCACTGAATTCTGTAGCCACTCTCACTTTGATAAATCACTCGAAAGAGGTACGATATAATAGTCGACAGTACAATAGTCGATCAACGTTTACACGAAATTTTTAACGAAATTCGTTGACGGGTATTTCTTGTGAGAGAATTTTCATTCGTGCAATAACGAGGTTATTAGGATCGAAGAGAAAGCAACCGTGTGCCGTTCCGACATGAGATAATTAAAATTTTTCTTCCGCTACGTCACCGCTGACGATTGCCGCGCTGTTTGAATACAACGCGTGCAACTCAACACGTGTTTAATGCACGTCTGGTTCTGCTTCCGGCGGAAAACGCCGGCGCAAACTCTGTAGTTGATACTCGAATGCAAATTTCAATCGGATGGGTCGTTCTACGTGAAATTAGGTGCTTTTTTCGAGTGACCTTTTGGATTAGGAAAGTTGGATATGAAAAAGTAAATTTCCCACTGTAAATATCTGAAAAACTTCGCATCGTTAGTTGACAATTACTCATTTGTAATTAAATATTAATAAATGGTAATGGATATTCGACCTTTTGATGAATTTCGATTACATTCGTCCAAGTTACAGCGATTTTTGTTTTAAAATGTAATTGAATTCTGAGGAAAGGGGTCAAAGTGTTAAAGGACGTTAGTCGACCAGTTTGTATGATGAGTGCAATGACCAAGCTCAGTCTGTTCACTGAGAATGGGTACTGAATCAAAACCCAGTCCAACTGTGGACTTCAGCTTTGATCTTTACGAAAGATATTTTCCCTTGAGTTATTTTCGCTAATGGAGATTAATACAACTCCACTAAGAACTTAATTCGAGGAAAACGATGAGGTTAGAAATGTCAATCGTTCTGTAACTGTCTAGTTCTTTTCACTATCCGTTTTACCGACGCAGTGAAATCATCAGTGCTGCCAATAGATGTCACTATCGCACCAATTTCGCGCGTAACTAGTCAAATTCAACCATTAGAATCTTACATCGTCATTAGCTAGAATCAAGATCATCTAAAACTCCACATGCTCATACGGACATGACGATCAAACCATAGACCGTATCATCTAGAATTGTCCATTATTGTTTTCCCACAGAAAGAAAATGCTTCAAGATTCAAGATCCAACAAGAAATGAATGCAATCCACCATACAGCATTCAAAATTTTCTAACAAGATCAAACATTAAATGTCTCCACATAATAGACACCTTTCTTAACGATATAAAAATTGTAATGTAACCAAGCACGAAATAGAGAACAGATTATTTTAACTCGCACATAATTCATATGTATAGATTTTAATATAACTACATAGTTGTAAGTTTTCTTTACAAACGTATTTTTCGTAATTCTTAATAAAGAGAGTATATGTCAGAGTTTGGTTTTTTAATGAAACTCAAATAGTATGGAATTTACTTTGAACGAAAGTACGCGCAATTAAAATAAAAAGTAAAAGATGATGTCGTTTAACACTAAAACTACCGAAGGTGGCAATTTCAACCCCCAGACCCAAGCCTCAATTTCACTATTCACCCCAGTTTTCACAACATCGCTTTGAAAATAATAATAAAACTAAAAATAAAGTTCTGAACCCTTTTTGAAAACCTTTTATTATAAAAGTAACGTGGTGGTAATTTCAGCCTCGGACACAACCCTGGGGTGGTCGATGGTGCTAGACCTAACCCAGAACAAAAGCTGGAGACTAGAGTTTTACGAGGTTTCCGAGTACTTGCCTCGATGAAGTGTAATAATAGAGAGGGCTCGTCTTTCCATTTTCTTTCTCGGTCGGTCTGTGTGGGTTCGTTAGGATAAGAACCCCTAATAGTGGTAACTGGTACTAATAATCAGTTATTAGGCGCCCGTTTGTCGTTTTACAAACCCATCGTTATCAGATGGGGTCGGGTATGGCCCTCAAGCATAGGTACCGACCTTTGGATTAAACTTATAGAGCCTCAGACACAACCCTACTTTCTCTATTCACCCCACTTTTCGCTATCGGTGTTAGTGAAAAACAAAATTCTAAATCCTTTTTGAAAATCCTTTATTATAATGGCAACGTGGTGGTAATTTCAACTCCAGACCCAAGCCTAGTAGCCTCGACGGTGTCGAAGGATGCTTTATAGCAAATGTATCAACCCTTTGGGCAGGGTTAGGCTGGCGAATCGACGTTCTGGCATGCGTAAGCACAGGGATGGGGGAATCCCTGAGGGATGGAGAAGGTCGGAATGAATCGCGCGTGGCACATTGCGCAAGGGTGTTCGCCTAACCAGCGATACCGCTGTGCATCGATAGGCAGATATAGGGGGTAGTAGGGGAATGCTTGATGTAGGGGGATGCTCGAGTGGTGGCGAACGTATGCGTGACAAAAGGGGGTTGCAACACGTGAGTACCATGGAAGTAAAATGAACCGACCCCAATGGTGAATGAAATCAGTTGACATTGCACGTAAATGACTAAACATCTTCTACAAATGTGTTGGTTCCAACGAACGCGAGTTTTGTTCGCGATTGTAACAAAAAATAGACACTGTAAAATCGATAAATTAAATAAATTGAGTCGTTTATCTTAATAGTGATCGTAATCGTCATGTCCGTAGTTTATCTTAATAAAACTACTTTGTCTTTAAATCGAGCGATTCAAGGGTTGCATGAATATTGTCAAATTGGAATTAAGTAACGATATACTTTTTTAATAGTATGCACCAAAAAATGGCGACGATGCAAATACTTTCTAGCCTTGAGAAGCGTCTATTTTTTTTTTACTATTACATTACATTTACTATTACGTTTACATGCTTAAATGTACTTATACTTAAAAAAAAAAAATAAAGTATAAACAAAAACAAGGTTAGAGAAACCTGTCGAGAGCACTTAGATAATTCAATATTGTTGGATACTTCAAAGCCGAGCCCAACTTTCTCTCGAATTTAGGACCGCGCGTGAGTAATAGAAAAACAACCGTGTTAGTCACGGTCCTTGAGGACCCGAGTTTTTCCCGAAGCTTCTCGATGAAGGGACCTCTTCCCCTTAGATTTTCAGAGCCGAGTTAGTCCATCTCGAGATCTCGTCTAATTATTTACAAAACTCTGTAATCTTACGATTACAACAAACTCGTGGAGTTATTACTCAGGGCCACACCAATATGTTATTAAAAAATGCTTGCTTCTCGATGTTCGGATATTCCAGCTTCAAGGTATAGTAGTTACCACGGAATACTCATATAAACAATGACATCGCTAACTTTGTTAGCTTGAGATATTTTCAAATACAAAAATCGCGACACGTCCACTAAGAAACCTTCATTCGTATACTATGTAAACGTTTCGCCAAAAAATTGTCCGTTTATTCCCGAAAAATTCATAAATATGCTCCTTTTTTCGAACCGTGTTAGGCAGGTCTCTTAATCGATCGTCGAAAGGACATTCTTATACGTTGGCAGGGGAAACAGTGTCTCATCTGTATATTACTCTGTGGTGGAGCTATGAAGCTCGCGCGTGCGCCAGAGATCCCTTTGGAGGGACAAATCGTTTCTGAAGGATCCTGAGGAAGAAAGGTGGAGAGGTCAGAGGACAACGAGCTGCGCTGGAGCACTGCTGGTAGGGGACAGATGGTCGAACGAGGTTGGACGAAAGGGCCAAGCACACGCCAGTCGAAAAAGGGTGCGACCTTCGTCGGCCTCGGCCAGCCCTCGGGGAGACCGCGCCCACGCATTTTCAGCAGGATCGCAGCAGGCGGATGGAGCTCTTTTGGCCTTGAAACCTCTTTTCCCTCCGACTTTCCGCGCTGCCGACTCGCGGTCCCCCAGAAGGGCCATCAAGGGTCGAGGGGACTCCCCCACCAGGCTCTTCGGTTGGCTACAGTGGGGGGAACGGGTTTTCACTGGCTCCGACTTGACCATGGGCTTGGACCATCGACGAATTCCAAGTTGCAGGGCGATCGAGGTTATTTCTGGTCGACCGTTCTTCGCGAGGGCAGATCCCACTGTCTCGATCTGGATGTCGCTGAAGTGGAATCTTGTGGAAGGCTCGAGCAGTCTTAGCACTCGTTTTACTGATAGTCTATTTATAGGGTTATTAATTTCAGTGTTTAGCTTCTGGAATTTATTCACTGTGTTGTTGGTTGTCTATTTACGATGTTCAGGTTTTAGAAACAGACTTCTTGGCTTTCGATGTGCCTACTAAACAGTATGGAAGAATTAACACTAAATCTAACGACATTCATTTGTAACTATTTCTATGGGACGAATGAGTGGTTTCAAAGACACTTGTTTCAATCATATGCAAAAATATTTTACATCGATTGTACGTAATCCTGAAGGACTGTAGGTATATAGAAATGTTTGAAAACGATCATTTGACCGGTCGTGGTAGGTTTAGTGTTAGGTTTAGTGAAAATTCATTTTTAACGCTAGGTTTATGGAGTACGATCACGTTGATCCACACCAAATTTTATAAGATTTTCACAGAAACCACTTACACGTTCCGTCGATTACTTATGTTCACTTTTAATCGTATAAACAGATAATTCAAATTCATTTTTGTCCAAGTCTTCTAACTAATTTTAATACACAGAGACGTATCAGACAGTAATGACTAGACAGAGATGTATTACAGTGTAATAGACAGAGATATTGACTTCGGAAATAAAGAAATTAATTCTGAAGATCAGGTAGCAGAGAAAACAAGTCCAGCTAAGATTTGTGAATATACATGTGGTTGTACTCGATTGTTTCAATTTGACCTAATCGAAATATCGTAGCATTATTCTGGTATTCACGTACTCCTGTACGCTTTTTCTCCAACGAGACACACCTACGCATTTCGAACAGGATTTCATCAACTGTCGCAGGGTGCATACAAGATTCTCGAATTGTATATATATTTTGAACTTTACCGACGACCAGAAGTTCTTAATAAATATTGAGACACACAATTATTCATTCCTTTGTGAAATAATTTCATAGTTTCGTAAATACGTAAATGATACAAATTTGATTTAGTATTTAATTTAGCAGTGTGGTAAATACGTATTTTTGTGAAACGAACGGAATAATAATGATTTTTTGGGTGGTGCGATGATGAAATGTTGTTCTCTATGAAAATATGTCGACTACACCATAACTTGAGGCTCCTGAACATCCTACTTTCCTACCTTAGGCTGTACGAAAGATATGAATCTGGCTATCTACCGCCTGCACGCAATATCGTAATCACGAATGTAGAAATGATGAATGGAGGATCTTGTTCTCTTCAATTTAAAATTGGCAAATTTCGAGGGCATGTTCGTTTATTACTAACAGATGTGTCGATTGGCAAGCAACCCGACGTTACATTGCCTGAAAGCATAAAGAGTAATAAAGACGTTGTCCTAGAGGATCTGGTCACGAAGACTTTTGGCTTTTTGGTAAGAGGACTGCGAGAAACAGCGTGGCACTTACTCCAGAACCATCGACGGGCAACGTCTTTGATTCTAACATATTAAAAAAAAGTCAGGGAATGAAACTCCTCAGAATTAATCGGACATTTCCTTTTTGCAGTTAGCTAGTTACGTCGTATATTAGTTAGGTGAGATTTGTTTCGCTCTGATATGTGTCTCTGGTTCGCAACGTTTCCCGCCCTCGCACCTCTTTGGCTGCTTTATTCTCCTGCTACACCGATGTAACGGAGTTGTTTACACTGCGCATGTAATATGGCATCAAATGCGCTACTATCCATGCTACGTTCCTTGTGGCTGTCCGCATCATCGCTGTCATGCTGCTTCGAATGTAAACGATTCATGTTTCATCCCCTAAGCATAACTATCGAACGCTTCCTTCTCTTGTAATAGCATCTTATAAAACGCATAGTCGTCCAAAGCATTTACAGAACAACCGATAAATTAATCGTTAACGTAACTTTTGACACTAGTCATCTTCTTATCACAGGTTTAATAATTTAGTCGCTACCGGGAGCAATTAAGTTTCTTCGTTTATCGTTGCTGAAGGAATACTTGAAGAGTACATTACAACTTGCCTGATAACATATCTAAAGTTGTACTTAAAACATATTTCTTGACGTATTATTAAATACGTGTATAATTACGGTGCTGTCAACGTAACTCGATACACCTGTGTTGCTCCAAAGCGTTAAACAAACAGGTAACTAACTTGCTCGACAGGATCTGGGTGAGAGATGTCAGAAGCGAGAAGGTTGAATTATTTTTGATACATTCGTAATCAGGAACACATATTCCAAGGCTATTGTCCCGCTACTGTAGGACCTGTGTGGGTGTAAGGGCTCTGTGCTTTGTATCGAAGATTCGAGGACGAATAAAAAAGAAAGGGAGAAAAGGCAACATCAAGAGTAAATCACGATACGTTCCGTATCAGGATAACAACATACCGCGTAGGTGTTCCTTTCCACTAGTGATTAACCCGGATCTTAATCCTTCTTTCTTCCTTTCTTCTCGATCGTTTCTCGGTCGAAGCGAGCAATTCGTTTATATAATTTATCTTAGTTATAACTTTCTATACAATTAGTACGTTAGAAAACTACATACGCGGTTACTCTTGAACAGTTCTGGGGTGAATGCCGTGCTGTTCCTCGCAGTCCTTTTACCAACAGGCAAAACCTTCCCCACTCCGTGGCCGGATCCTCTAGGACGACGTCTTTATGCTTGCCAATCGACACATCTGTTAGTAACAAACAAACATGCCCTCGTCACTCGACACCTACGAGACCGAGCCATAAATTCCTGACCCTGCCATAAATCAGTCGCTCTCCAAAATACGACGAACTATCTACTATAAAATGCTCTTGAAAGACGTTGACACTAATTAATGAATTACTAATTAAAACGAATAACGTTAATTCCAAAGAAAAATCGATGCGACTCTGCATGTTAAATTCAGTTACTGTAAGTTTAATATCTTCATACGTCTGAAGATACGCGTAAAGAGTTTAGTTTCTAGGGGATGAAAGGGATCCGGTGGCCTGGTTAGTTCCTCGGCCTCGAGCCATCGAAAGTCGACGATGAGATATGAAAAAAATGAAAAGTGATATCCCTGTTAACAGGAGACCATGGTCGCCGTGGAGTCTCACGCCCGAAAACAGGTTGGCATTCACCTTTCTTTAAAAGAACCGGGACCTCTTGCGGTCATCGGGTCCTCTTGGGTCAAATAAAAAATCTTGTTCATCCGATAGACAGGACGAAATAGCTTAAACCGTTACAGCTTAGATAGCTTAAACTTATTTCTGCGTTTCAATTGCTAGATTCACGGAGAAGTTGTGTACAACTACAGCAGCATGATTTTTCAATCTAATCAAGTACTTTGTAACGCGCGGAACCTGTTTCCCGTGCATACGATTACACCCGGCGTTATAAAAACTCGATGAGCAAATTGTATCGAGCGGTCGTAGTCTCGTTTGATTTCACATTCAAGCGTGGCACTATCGTGTGACACAAAGAACGCGCTAGGATGAAGTAATCGAACACCCTGAAGAAATCCATTCCTTCCAAGCGTTCGTGAACAGCACGTTTCTTATTATCGTAATAACCACAATTAGATCCGCTCCATTGAGTTCTAAATGCGGAGACTCGATTATCAGGAACGCAGAGCCAACGGGGAGTCACAAAGGATTCTTGGAGGTGGAAGGAGGAGCCGCGGCGATGATCCTCCTGCGGGTTCATCCTGCTATCCTGACCGCTGTCGCCGTCTTTCTTATTAATATGCTAATTTTACAGGAACATAACATCAAATTATGAAGGAATTATTCCCCCAAAAACAGTCAGTTCGAGCGATTCGATGTTATCCAGGGTGTTTCAGGCTTACAGCCACGTGTAACACGAAACATCTTCGACCAGGATAGCATGGATGTATGCAAAGTAATCTCACCCCTTGGAGATCTCATTTCTTTCTGGTAGCGTATTATGTCAGCTAGTTGACTCCAGTGTATCTTGAATTTTAGTCTTCTTTCTCGATGATTATGGTTTTTGGATTCATATGGATATCGTTAAGTATACGTTGGATGGAAAAGTAAGAGGATTTCGATTGTGTTCAAGTGGCTGCAGCTGTGTCCCGGGTTGTGTGGGGCTCTCCTCGGGTGGCGGTCACTTAACTCAGGGTAAACGGAGTAAACCCTTAACTTTGGAAGTGTGAGAGGATTTCAGAATGGATATAGATTAAAGGTCGATTTGGACTATACGACACGTTCCGGCAACGACACGTACCGGCACGACAAGACATTCAAACACGCGGTTTAATGGAACTATTCGCACTATTCCCGTTGACGGAACGTTCACATCGGTGTCTGTTAAGTGTGTGAATAGTTCCATTAAAACGCGTGTTTGAATGTTTTGTCGTGTCGGTGCCGGTACGTGTCGTTGCCGGAACGTGATGATCCGTGTCGTACAGTCTGAATCGACCTTAACACGAATCTCTACTAAAAATGACTTCAGTCGGAACGACCGACTCCCAGAAAATCCGCCGGCCGACTGACTGTTCGTCAACGGTTGTCGACGGCGCTCTGTTAACCCTTAAATGGACAATGTTGTTTTTAAACAACATACTAAACATCACAGATAAAATTGACCTTCTTTTATTTTTTTGTAATTTTGACAACTAGTTCTTATTTCTGAACGAATTTTGTACTTTTTTTAATGTTGGCACTATCCAATATTTTTATGCATTGAAAATAAGTTAATGTCAAATGTCACTTTGAAGAAAACTCTTCTAGTGGCGCGAAACTTACTCGTCCATTTAAGGGTTAAACAAAAGAACGACGATGCTCGCATGCCGCCAGAAGAATGCCGACCGGCGAATTCTTCCAAAACAAAGTGCGAATCGAAGCCGGGAGACGCCTCTGTCCGACCCGTTCGCGGTCGGTGGGCGAAAATGGTTGTGCGGAGATCGAATTAGGGTGGAAAGATTTGCCGCTTCGGTGGTTTTGAAAGAAACAGAAACGACCAAGCGATCAGGAGTACACGGAGAAACGGAGGAGAAGCGACGACAGCAGTTTCTCAAGCTCTCCTCTGTGTTTTGTTGTCGTAACGTGAAAGTGCGGCGAAGTGGTTCCACTCGAGTCTGAGTACCGACCATTGAGGCAAATTGCCAGGTTGTCGCTTGAAATGGGGTAGAAGAGAGAGTGAAAACAAAACAGCGAATGAGGAACAGAGATGATAGTTTGTCCAAAAGTTTCTTTCAAGACTTCCATTCAGCTGTTTTACATAAATAAATTGTTCCTCGCTTCATTTTGTAAGGATACGTAATCTGTCACATTGATTATTGCACCTATGGATCCATTCTTGCTTGATACAAATCATGTCTTGCTCGTGTGTTTTTTATTTTTCACATTTACATTGTTTTACCCTTAACTTCTTACATTACATTCTTTCCAGGTCTGTTGATGCCTACTGGCCCTCCTATAGTAGATCCTCGAGGTATCGGGTACCTCGGGATCGCTAAGCCCGTACTGTAGCTACAATTAAACATAACTACAGCCCCTGAGGGTTAATTATATCGTAGCGACTTCGTCGCTACCAGGCCTCCGCTTTCTAATTTCGTTTTTCGTTTTCCTTTGTATTACTTTGTTAGGTAGGTCCCAAGCGTTCGAGCCTGCCGAGGACAGTTCGCACATTTACCGAGCAAATGGGCGAACTTGGGTTTTCCCGGACTCGCTGTCCGTGTCCTGAACCACAGGTATGAATTCCGGCAGTCAGTAGTCAGGCACGACCGTCGACGAACACGCGTAGGACCGCACGGTTCGAATTTTCCTATAGCGTATATTTAAGTGTAAACAATGAACACTCTCGCTCGTTGAGTTTAATCGTGGGTGTTGAGTCACATTAATTCTTATCCATCCCCACAATATAAATAAACAGTCTTAACTCTTATAAGTCGATGTTATCCTTTTCAGTCATCGTGTATTCCGTCATCGTAGCCTTCACCTATCGTGGAGGACATTTTATTCGCACTGAAGAAATCTGCTCAAGCCATCCCGTACCCCTTTTAGTATGGAAAATAAAAGAAAGCGACGAGGTACATTTGGTGCAAACGAACGAAAGAGTTAGTTAAAGAAAGAAGTTGGTGACGCGCGATGGGCACATTTGCTAAGAAAAGACCATAACTACCGACTTACTTCCCAAGACCAACCGTTTCTATCACGGATCAGTCCCATCGCTGCTCGCGTCTACGTTACTGAAATACTTTCCTATGTCCGTGACGGGAGGCGCAGCGAAGGTCAAGTTCAGGCGAGTTCGCGTTCCCGTCGAGTAACGAGATCGGTTCCTTCTCGTTCCTGCGTTCCTGTTCAAAGAGCGGGGGCGGCTCCCAGCGGAGGGCAGGCCGTCAAACTCGCGGGGCGGAACCATGACATGAAGAGGCGGTGCGGAATCGCGGACTCGCGTTGACGAACATCCGCTGCAAATTGAATCGACCTCGGCTCGGATCGATTCGATTCCGCCGTCCCGTTCTTCCCATCGCGTCGCGAGGCCGCGTGCTCTCGAACGGGTTGCGCGTCTTCGAGATACCCCGGGTTCCCAGGATCGCGGACGGAAGGCTGCTCCAAGACGGAAACGCCCAGATGTTAGGTGTATCTGCGTGGCGTAGTTGATGTACGCCCAGGAGACCTTGTATAGGTGCACCTACTTAACCCTTAACATGTTCACTGGCAGACTAAGGCTCGTGAAAATTGCTAACCGAAGTTAGACTCCACGAGGGTAGAATCTTGTTTGGAGAGTTAATATTTATCGTAGTGGCTGAAGAATGCGGCGAAGTCGGTACTTTTTTAACCCTTCACGAACGGATGCGTCTTACGAGTTCCACGACGATCAATTAGGAATTTATATTAGAGCCCCCTTAAATAACATTAGGTGTAGTCATTTGTACTTGTTAGAAGTCGAAACAAACAGGGATCGTTGATTGCTACGGATTATGACAACGCATGTTTGAGGATTCTTCAGCCTGTTAAATAACGCTCGACGTTTCTTGAAAATAAAATGTAAGCAAGACCATTGTATATTTTAACGAGCGTAAAATCAGTTTCCATACAGAATCTATTATAACAGACAGAATCTGTATAAACGGGCCATTCGTACGTTGACGTCGACGTCTTTTAGAAATCTTTTGAATCCAAACAGTTCGTCGCTATTTGGTATACGACAGTTTTATGGCAGGGTCGAGACGACCGAGAGGACCCTTGACGAAAAACAGGCGCAACTACGGGTGGTCGCGAGGGACGATTACTCGGTCACGTAGCTGTCGAGTGTTGCGGGAAATATTCAGAATTTCCTCAAACACACTTTGACTTCGTTCGGCTGCAAAGGAACCTAATGGTTCTTGGAGGTCTTCGTTTGGTCGGCGAATGTAGGAATAAGGAATTACAACCCCCGCGATGAAGCAGTTTGGAGTATCAGTCTGGCAGCCAACTTGTGAAGCAATGAAATTCAAAGCAGGTTAAGATAAATAAACATGAACAGCTGAAGAGAACCATTTGCTCTTATTCAAATGGTCCCTGTAACGATCCCTCATTCCCACCCTCAAGAAGCTACGAGGATGAATACATTAACTCTCCGAACCGCCTCCTGGCGGAGAAGCTCGATCGTGCCACCCCTAGGGTGTATTGCGTTGCACCCCAATTCGCCAACCAACCAGTCGTCACCCTAGCTTCTCATAGTCGCCTGGTCCTCTTGTTTACTCTTGTATTGTCCAGAATCATCGTTTACTCGTTCACCATTCCATGGTTTGCTCGTTAACGCGTCCCCTCTTTTCATTCGGTATCGCGTACGTGCAAATTATGTTTCCCTAACACTTTTGTATGTCATCCAATAATCAGCTCGCTGCTTATAGTATCCTAATACCGTCAGGCATTCCGCGGAGCGATTCGGTTCCGATAAACGACGCCTAAATAATCCCTTCACCAGATTCGACTGTCTCGCGAAAACGGGTAAGGTGATGTAACGTCGGTGGTTGGTACGATCGGTTCGCGATACTTGAAGACGCGGAGACGGGGCACCGAGTTCCGGAAGGGTAGGTATGAATATTAATTACACCGCAGGTGACATTGTCCAGGCAGCCATCAGGACGAAGGAGGTTTGCAGAGACAGGAATAAGGAGACCAAGAACCCTCTGATTCGAGCTGGGTCTATTGGCTGGCGTTATTGGCCATGGGAGGTCCCTTTGAGGCGTTTCCAGCGAGCTGGGGATGAACTGGAGTTTCAATCAGAAATGGTATGGAACGTGCCGAGGCTTTGTAGTTTTAATCATGTATGACTACGTTAATCAAGGCCTAATTCGTGTATAAACCAGACCTAACCCCGTATCGATAGATCTGGTGCGAGGGCTTCAGATCTACTACTAACACCTGAAGAACATCCGAAGAATCTCACAGTCGCACATATCTTACACAAAACAGCGATAATAGCCATAGCAAATAGGACCTTTCGAGTGTGAGGTGTGCGACCGATAACATTGTTGCCGTTCGTTAACAGATTGTATAAGAAATTGCTGGATAAAGTAGTTGCTGCTATCTTTTTGAATAATTTAGAATTCCATATTACGACCATCCTAATGATATATGTAGGATACTGGATCGATGGGTTAGGTGGAATAAAATTAGTTCTTTTATGGAACAAGAAGAAATATAATTAGTATAAATTGATGGATATATTCATTGTTTATTCAGTGTCTTTATTGCATTAAGTTGGTGATATTCTTCGTGTAAAATAATCATTCATTTACTAGGACAAATGAGATGGAATTAAATTAAGTGTGCGAAGTAGTAAGATGTAGCTGAAGCGTCTTAAATCTTGAGTTAAATTTTATTAAATTCGATTCCTGATGAATTCGTGGAAACTCTAAGAGGAAACTAGTACTCTTTGCAACAAGAAACACTGGTGTATAGTTGTCAGCAATGAATATGTGGAAGTATTTTTCTCTGCATATACAGTATGTAGAACTTCACACGTCGGAGGCCTGTCGATGACTGCCTCTCCGAAACGTCGTCTTTTTCGCTCTCGCCATTTACAATTAGTCTTATAAACAAAAAAGATACGTTTCCTGGGCGCACGTGTTGATTTCGGCCTTTATCGCCCTATCCTACAGATATACTATATAAGACCCTGAAACGGTAAAGTTTGAAAATGAAATTTTCCTATTTTATCCATGCAAGGAATTCCGACACAGCTCGCCTAAATATTGGCGTGACGAGAGGCAAGGCGTCGCGTAGGCGAGCGGACCCCAACGACGGACGCCAGGCCCTGTCGTAAACAACCCCGAAGGCCCTTGAAGAGCCTTCATTCAGAAGACAGCCTTTTCCAGGCCGGGAAAGTCACTTCTTTGCCAGCATTCGTTGCGTGCAGAGCTCCTCGAATAAAATAGTTTTGTTAAAGAATACTCTGCTATTCATACTTGCATTTTACCTACGATTCTTACATCCAGCCTTTTAAAGTTTCGTTCCACTTTAACTCGAAGCCTGGAAGCTTCCAAGTATCAATCCCATCGCTAAGTTAGGCCGAGATCTTCGATCCGAAGGAGCCGAACCGGGTTCCTCGCCAGGATGTTATCCTGTGAAAAAAGCGTGGGTGGAATCCTGACGAGGCAAACCCTTTCTCTCCAACGCCGGCAACCCAGATTCTCCCCTCGATCACGGACAACGATCCGCGTAAATTTCCCACTGGTTCCGTTTTCCTGTCCACCGTTCTTCCCTTCGAAGGACGGTCTCCGTGAAACGACAGTTTCCGAAGAACGGGACGAGCCACCAGAGCAGCATAAGTCCCTAAGGACGAGAACACTCTGTCCACCGACGCCTATCGCACCTTCTCTCGCGGGATGCTCGCCTGCTTCGAATATGTGAATATATTTTATTCAACCCTTTGCCTCGGGCAGTGGATTAAATTATTCCTGTCGCGGGGTGGCCAGCGATCGTCCTTCCCTCCATTGTGTCTGGAGCAAAGCTGCTCTGCCAGGGCCCCTCTGCCCTCCGTTTGCGTTCCTTCCGAAGCTTAAAACTCGCCAAGGAAACGTTCACTCGCGAAGGATTCAGACTTTTGAAAATGCGGCAAACAGCATTCCAAAGTATGTGCGTGTGTCAGCGTGTGAATGTGGATGCACTGAGTAATTTGGTATAACCATCGGTACCCTTCTGCTCGCCTGGGATCAGAGGATCGAACCAATAGACTGACGATAGCCTTTTTCAATTATTGGAACGATTGGATCCGACCATTATAGAAGAGAATGCTGATCACTGTACCAAGAAACGAGCGAGGTCGAAGGACGAGGTGCGAAGGACGAGGTGCGAAGGAGGAGTGTTATGAAGAGGATTGGTTATGTATGCGATGTCGGTGTGAATGGTTTAAAAGAAAGGTTGAGTGAGTTCGTATGGGGATTGGTAAGAGAAAGGCTCTTCACGGAACCTCGAAACGTATTTGTTGTATTCTGTTAAATTCATTTAGGTATCATTAAATCTACCTGTTAGTTTACCCTTCGCCACATTTTTAACCGTCATTTCCGTGACGCAAAGCAGTTCTTCTAACTTGGAGAGACTAAGCATGCTGCGATCGTCTCGTTCTAGCTCTTTTAAGTAGATTCTCGCCTGATCCTTAGTCGAGTTATGATGCCATCGATCTGATGGTTAATGGACAGTTTTGACAGGCGTTACGCCCAGACACGCGTAAAATTGTTTCACTATTTTTAACGCGAGTTTAATGTCACGTCTACTACGCTCACGTCAGCTACGTTCTTAGCGACAAAATAGAGGAATAAGCTACAAACGCGCTATACGCTATTAAACGTTAACTGCAAGGGACAGGATTAAATGATGCATGTAACGACGAGTTAATTAGGATGATCGAAGGATAAAGATCAGACTTCGCTAGATACATAGTCCATTGATGGTGATGGACGAGGCAAACTCGAACTGCTCTTGGCTTTTTCCGATATTCAAGATGCGCTTTTGAAAAAGGCGCAGATTCGACTTCACGCGACTTCGATGGCACAGCCATTTCGTTACACTCAAGCGTTCGTTCAATAGTTTCTTATTTAGTTTAATAGTCTGTCGCTATTTACGAGGGCGGATCAAATATAAACGAGACTTTATTTTTAAAATACTTTTATTCGGTGTAATAAAATATCCAAGCACGTATCACTTTTCAACATAATCTCCTGCTTTGGAAATGCATTTTTCCCAGCGGATTGGAAGGTTTTTAATCCCGGTGTCGTAAAACGAAGAGTGCTGCGTTAGGAGCCAATTGCGCACAAAGGTCTCCACCGCGGGCGAAGCCTTGTGTCTCTCATCACGCCAATGTTTAGGCTAGCTGTGTCGGAATTCCTAACACTCTGTTTTGTTTTAGATACATTGTTGTACCTACTAATGTACATGCTTGACTCTGTTTTGTTTTAGATACATTGTTGTACACGTGCATGTATTTGGCACTGTGATTGATTGACTTTTGCATATACATATAGTTTACGTTCACTTCTATACATCCGTAGAAAACTGTCTTCGATAGATAACATCATCGCTGTTTCTCCCTGCAGACAAAGGAGAGGCGGTACCACCACCTCCACCAATCTATGTAACCCTTGGAATTTCCTCGACTTCTCTTTGTTCACATGAATATCGTTGCAATTGCTTATGAAGTTTAATTACTTTCAGGGTTTTTATATCACCCCAGAGAGGGAAAGAGACAAACAATGAAACGAATCCCCATAAAACGGAAGACATACAATTTCCTCGATATTTCGATACCATACTTGAAATATGGAACTTGAAATGTTACTAAAAATACGAAACCTACTATCGCGGCGATTGTAAATTTTATGCACTCTCAGAATGAATTAAAAAAGATTGCGATCCCAGATCACATTTTAAACGATTTCTTTACTTCACAAATGTTCACCGACGATAGAGTTTTGAAATTTCTACGAATCATTAGGATCGGAGTCACAATGATTTCATTTAACCCTTAAATGGACAATGTTGTTTTTAAACAACATACTAAGCATCACAGATAAAATTGACCTTCTTTTATTTTTTCGTAATTTTGACAACTAGTTCTTATTTCTGAACGAATTTTGTACTTTTTTTAATGTTGGCACTATCCAATATTTTTATGCATTGAAAATAAGTTAATGTCAAATGTCACTTTGAAGAAAACTTTTCGGCAAACGTGAAACAAAAATCGTCCATTTAAGGGTTAATATCTTCCCTTATCAAATCAAAAATAATAATTCCATCATCGTCGACCGAATAATTCTAATAAACGTCCAAACCTTGTCGTCGATGCGCGACAAATAATTCTGAAGTGAAGCAACCACGTGAAATACATTCCGAGTGTAATCAACCGTGATTAATTCCGAGAGTGCTGTCACCGATCGATTGATTCGTTTCACGGTCACTCGGGGAGGGAAACGAGTGTCGTGGAGAAAAAAAAAAAAACTTGCCAAACTTTTTTCAACACCAGGACGTCATAGCCAGGTTGTGGTTGCTCGGCGATCAGGTGGAATTCATTGTTAGGGCATTCGATCAATCGGTGCCTTCCGGTATTATCAGAGCAACATGAATCGCCCGGGAAAACCGAACTGTCCTATCGTTTCACGAGAAAAACGTGCGTGTCCCCGATGCGTCGCTCCTGATAGACGCCGACGCCACCAAGACTTTTACGAGCCGTAAAAGAAATAATTCTAAGAAAAGGAGTCGAGCGTCCTGGACAAACCCCCGAGACCTGGCCCTCGCTGCTTTCACATATGAGAACGTCCGTTTGATTCGAGCCGAAGTAAAGGGTTAGTCGTTCAAGTGCTTCGAGTCACACATCATGGCGGGGCTTTCATAACGTAACAGTAGGTATCCTAATATTCGTCGGGTCGATGACCCCAAAAACCATTCGAGCGGAGGCGTGACCCGGGCAACTGTGACGTAGACGAGATTTTTGAGCCTCCTCTTCGATCGATGATGGAATTTTGATGACGGACCGCTGAAACGTTAACGCTTAATTAATTAGGGAAACGAGGTAAACATTGCGCTTCTCGGCGTTGGGAAGTTTCAAAGCTGGACTTTATATTGCTATGCGTGACTGATTGGAACATCGTTTGATTCTTTTGTCATTAAACGAGGATTTTTAATGAGCAAAGGTCGCAAACACGTAGTCGGTAATAATTTTATTCGGATTACCTTATTATCCCTGAAATACGATTCACCGAATTCTTTTGGTCGAATTTAGTCGGTCGAAAATTTCGATTATTGTGAATGTTAGGAAAATAGCAGGCATGTTTTCAAATCTACAATGTCATATTATTCTTATACACCGTATTGGATATGGGAGTCCGAAATAATTAATACGCTTTTGTATATTAAAAGAAATAGACTTCGTTTCACACGACGCGCATCGCGTAGGCAAGCGGACCCCAACGACGGGCGCCCAGGCCTTGTCGTAAACTACCCCGAAGGTCCTTGAAGAGCCTTCATTCGGAAGACAGCGTAGAGACTTTCTCAGGCCGGGAAGGTCACTTCTTTGCCAGCGTTCGTTGCGTGCAGAGCTCCTCGAATAAAAGAATATTGTTAAAGATTACTCGGCGACATGTGTACAACAACGTATCTAAAACGAAACACTGTCGAACGTAAGGGCGTGCGATCTACATGCCAGTTCGGTTTAATCCGAGCTAAGAAGTAAAAGGGAGAACATATGAAAAGGATTCGTAATGTTTTCTCTGTGATCTCTGCTACCCACATACAGGGTGTCCCAAAAGTCGGGGAGGAGCCGGAGATGGGTGGTAGTTGAGACGATTCTGAACAACTTTTTCCTTTGCAAAAATGTCGGATGGGGCTTCGTTAAGGAGATATTAAGCGAAAACCCTGACCAATCAGAGCGCGCGTAGACCGCTGGAGCGGCCGCGGTAGCGAAGGCTACGCGCTAGGCGGCAGCGTCGTCAATGTCCTTCGATGCACGTCGAGTCACTTGTTTGCGTACAAGCGCGGCCGCCAGCGCGTAGCCTTCGCTACCGCGGCCGCTCCAGCGGTCTACGCGCGCTCTGATTGGTCGGGGTTTTCTCTTAATATCTCCTTAACGAAGCCCCATCCGACATTTTCGCAAAGGAAATTGTTGTTCAGAATCGTCTCAGCTACCCCCCATTTCCGGCTCCTCCCCGACTTTTGGGACACCCTGTATACCAATAAGATGCAATAGTTATTTCAAGGGACGAATTAAATACAGTAAATTTCACAGATTGTTAATAATAGAAGAAATAAAAGAAGCGACGTGTCACATTCGTGACTCTGTGCGAGTGCAAATTCAACGACAGTGGAAAACCGAAGACTGTGAGGAGTGTTGGTCCGGTTATTGAAACCGTGTGTCTACGAACTTGTCATAGGAGGCAACAATTTACAATCAGAATTAGCGAAGCGAGAGATATCGGTAATAAAACGACACTGAATTAAAATAGAAACAAAAAAAAAAGTGCTTTCATCTGTGCGTGAGTACAAACACGACATCAGTGAAAAACGCAAGACTACGAGACGTGTCGCTCTGGTGATCGGATCCGATTGTCCTGGAGCTCGTCCTAGAGAGCAAGGAAAGTAAACCAGAATTAGCAACGGGGCACAGTCGTAAAGGGGAAGCAAATGCTGATTGACCTCCTCGTCGTCCTGCGTGCCGGATAGAGTTTCTATGAATGGTCCGTCGCCGCCCACAACCCTTTCTCGTTTCTCTGCCTTTGTCTCCTACGATTCCCGACGAATGCGTGGAACGATCGGTCGGCGACGATTCCATCCGTTTTCCAAGTTTCCACGTCCAGAGTACGGAGCAGAGATACGGACGAAGGAGTGCGCGGAGGAAACGACCTAGAAGCTCGAGATTCTCGACCGTCATGACATCCTGATCGCTGTCACCGCATTCCTTTTATGCGGAGTCACTCAAACGGAACGATTGAATTAGAAATTGGCTTAGCGTAAGTTGACGACATCGACCTGCTTCCATCTCGAATGCCTGCACTGGAAGCGAATTGATGCGTCGATGTTTATTTCCATCGCTTAACGTTACAATCGCCGTGGAAGTTAATTTCACCCATGTCGATGTTCTTTTTAAACATAGTGCACAAGAATTGTACAAATAATTATTAGATTACGCGAAAGAGCAATAAAAGTTTGTACTTGAGAGTTTGAAACGATTATAATTGTTAACAGGAGACTCGAGACACAGTTTAGCTATTGGACACAATTTATTGTTTATGACACGAATGATTATAGAAACAGACAATTTACA
>NC_071980.1:25692164-25699836 GCF_026283585.1 Hylaeus volcanicus
TATTGTTTATGACACGAATGATTATAGAAACAGACAATTTACAATTAGAATATATATATATAAACAATAAATTGTGTCTAATAGCTAAACTGTGTCTCGAGTCTCTTGTTAACAATTATAATCATTTCAAACTCTCAAGTACAAACTTTCATTGCTCTTATATATACATATATATATATTAAACGACGCAACTCGAATTACACAACTAACTCAAATCTTAGATTAATACAAAAATAACTCGCACTCCAATTACGCTCTAACTCGCTCTATTTGTTTTCTGACTCCGAGGTCGGCGGTGGCTTCTCCGATTTTTATCTATCGCTTACGACCAATCGTCGGTGGACACGCGTCATTCGAAATTAATTAATCCTATTAGCTTCGTTACCCGCGACATGCAGCGATTGATTTAATTGTGATTGGCTGCTCAGATTGGACGGAGTCGCTAGCGCCATCGTGAACGCGTGAATTTCAAACAAACAGCGTTGCTGCAATTTTGAATGAAAGTGATTAAAATGGGATTAAAGATGACTGCATCGATTTGCCCCTTCCTTCTTCGATCTCAAAGATACAGTAGCACGCTTGACAGTTATACATTATCCTTAGTAGTTCTAAGGATGTCAAGTGTCCCTGACGATCGACGCATTTTTAAACATATAGCAGCTATGAGAAACGGTTCTTAAGATGAACGTGCTAGTTTGTTCCAGCAAGTATTCGTTTCGACCCAGGGATAATCCTAACCTATAACGGAACAGAAAAGTATGTTTGCCTTAACGACGCTTAGCAACGGCGAATGTGACGGATCGATCACCGTGACAAGCGGCTTGAAGCATGCTGCCCTGTTACAGCACCCCAAGATTCTTTTGTTCTCTACGAATTGTCGTAGGTCGTGATTTCCTTGGCCTTGTGTGTCCATCGAACAACGATTTCTCGAGCCTCATATTACCCTGTAACATAGAGGAGTTGCTTCCATTGTCCTCAGCTTTCTTTGGCCGCCCCAAGACAGTCGGTTCCAGCGGACGGACCAATACGTCTCGGCGTTTCGCGTCCTCCACCATCGTCGCGCTCGCACGCGGGGATAAAAGTGCTTTCGCCTAACTATTATCGATCCCCGTTTGTCATGTGACGTGTATAGTCGTGAATGTAAGTCACACACTCGCGTTAAACGTACAAAAGTCCTCTTACACCGTACACTTCCCGTACTGTCCTTTCAAACGTTAACTCCACCGCGATCATTCACTCCTTGCACCCAGTTTCTGCAAATTACTCTTCGCTTCTGAAATCCTGATACGTAACGGTATTCGACTATCGTTGACCATCTGGATTTCGTTCACCCCGCGATAATTGACTCGTTCGTTATAAAAATGGCGTAACTCCATCTCTTTAAATAACGGAGTCTCCGCTTAAAAGTTGCGTCGAGGTTGTCTGCGAGGATTCACCGTCGTCGAGAAAATATTTCTGTGTAATTGGATCGACTTGAAGTGAACTTTTGTGAACTGAATGAGAAAAATACTTTGAGAATTGTACACATCTTCAAGCACGAATGATCTTTGTCACTCGTTGGGTCGATATGGAGAAGATTAGGCTATCACAAATGATCGTAACCCGACACCTAAGACAATGAGCCATAGGAAAACTTTCGAAAACTGTAGAAGAGCGTAATGGAAGGATGTAGAAGAAGATCCTCTGCGGCCATTGAAGTCTGATACACCCAGGCGAAGTCTCATCGTCGCTCTACTAGTCAATCTTAACGACACTAAGTATCCTAAGTTTATCCCAAGTACTTGCCACTTTGATGCAGCGAAGTCGACTAAAAACAAAAAAATAAAAGAATCTCTTACTGGTATACGCCGTTACTTCTTGCTTGCTCTCTGCTCGTTATTATTACTCAGGGCAATCTTGACTCCAATCAGAAACAGAACAAAGCCTCTTACTGTTGGGGTTACGATGCGCAGAACGTTGGAATTAAAACACGGCACACGGGACGACCTCCTGCGCGATCATGCTGTCCTATTACAGTTGACATCTGCACGATTTATCTTTCTTCAGCCCGGACAAATTGAATTTACTTGCCACTAGTAGGGCCATGTAATTCTCGAGGACGACCGGGTGCTGGACAACCGTCTAGACGCCATGGTCTCCTGATTGTGCGTGTGCTCGCACTATAAAAACAAAACCTCCACGACAGGTGAAAGGAGGAGGCGTGCGTACATAAGTCCAACAGGTGGCGGGGATTTAGATAAACGTATGAACAGGCGTAAGCGACACGTGTATTGGACCGCAGCGCCGTCGATGTTTGTATTCCTCGGTCGACTTCAGGAGACTAGAAGTTCGTTCCAAGAAACGAACGTGCACCATGGTCATATTACCCTAATACTCCTCGTGTCTACTCGTCTCTCTCCGGACAAGCGAGCATAATTTACGAGGTCTTCGACCCTCGGATCTGCCCCCCTGATATTGGGGAATGATGGACTAACGCGAGGAATGCTACGATAAAATGGAGAGAAATGGCAGCGGACCGTGTGCTGAGAATTGGTAATAAGTGGCTTGCTGTTATGAGTGGAATCGTGGTTCATAAAGTAATAAAAATTACCTATTGCGAGTAGAATTTTTACCTATAAAGTAATATGGCTTTCTATTATGGGGTAGAATGGTGACCTAGAAGCCCTGAAAGTAATAGAAATGGCCTCCTGTTACGAGTGCAATTATGACCTCGAAAGTAATGCAAATGGCCTACTGTTCTGAGAGCAATTATGGATCTATATAGTAATAAATATAGGGCTTCTATAACGAAGGGAATTTTTCACCTATAAACTATTAAGTACGACTTGTTGCCACGAGTGGAAAGTTGGTCTGTTTTGGGAGTCTCTATAACGGTGGAACATAATTTCCCAGAGTCATTTCTATACGATTCTATACGATTTCAAAGTCATGAATGTTGTGTAAAAGTGAAGGTGAGGAAGCCTTACACCAGCCCCTATTCCTGTGCTCAGCCAACTCGCCAGCTCCCAATAGTACCTGCATAGCAGTCGATGACTGGGCGTATGGTTCCAGTAGTGTCCTGGATCAATAGACGGCACAATGGGGGTTCGCCCTTGCGGGGTTACTCCGGTAAGTTGAAACCAATACACACAGCATCCCCCATTGCCATTTCACCCCTGTGAAAGTAGCCTACTGCGATGTCATACCATCCTAATGTTTGGCACCCCTAAGATGTCTCTCGTGTTCGCTTAGGGGATGTTGCACAATCACCCTAAACATCGTCCGTTGATACTCTTTGTCCTTTCTGGGTGCTTAGTACGTGGTCCGTACGAGTGTTGCATCGTGATTACTCTGAGCATTATGAATGACATCCCTGTCGCGTGATATCCAAACGTCACTGCCAACTCTCGCGTAGCTCGAATTTATTTCGAATTTTAATATAGATATATGATCACTGTGATCTTTCCTCCTGGCATGGCGGTGTCGGAGATGGTGGCCCATTTTATGGCATATTTGCGTAATAAATTTATTTCTATTTTTTTTCCAGCAGTAGTTCGTTTTTGACCATTAGTTTATCATTAGTGATGGCTTTTTGCATGCACAGGTATGTGTGTATCTTTTATTTAGAATGGTGCATGAGAAATCAAGGATGCATAGACTTGGACAATTTTTCTTACTTCATTTTTCTTACTTCAAATTTTTAATCTCAATTAGACTTAATGCAAACCTTACATTCATAGAAAAATGAATGTAACACAGAATCCCTGAGATTTTACTTGTTCCATAGCGCAATGAATATCCCCCAATGCCATTTTAATCCCCATCAGAGTTAGGTAAGTATGCCGGTGACCCCGAGTTTACAGGAACACAACCTACAGCTGATTCCGCTTCGTTGGTAGTCGAAGGGGTCTTCGAGACCCTTGAAACACTCCTTCTAACCCCTGCTACCCTGTTACATTGCCCTATCAAGTCCTCATTTACTACCTACAATTCGTGCTAGAATATCCTGCAGGCTACGAATACAAATTGCCGACGTGCCGAGATACTACAGAAAAGTCCAAGCTTTGCACTTGCATTTGTTCTTTTCCTAATTCTTCCATTGAGGATGCTAGTAGTCTATCGTTCATTTATTTATAAGGATGCGGAGTTGTCTATTGCGTTAAAACGTTTTGCATAGTCCTTGTTTACAATATTCATTCGTTTCTTTCGTCACATTGCTTTAAATTCTCTTCATTTTATGACATCCTCATTAGTGCCTACTGGCCCTCCTACAACTCGGGTACCTCGGAGTTGCTAAGCCCGTACTGCAGCTACGATTAGATGTCAACGTCAACGTCTTTTAGAAACCTTTTACGGTAAATAGTTCGCATTTTGGAGTCCGACTGTTTTATGACAAAGTCAGGACTCGGTCACGTAGTAATTTAGCGACGAAGGCACGTTCGTTTATTACTAACAGATGTGTCGATTGGCGAGCAACCCGACTGGTCACGAGTGGGAAAGGCTTTTCCTGTTGGTAAGAGGACTGTGAGGAATTTACCATTTACCCCAGAATCATCTTAAGGTAAGGTCCTTGAATCTGACATACATATATGTGGCTACATCCCCTCGAGACTAAAATAAGTCATTTTGTTTTATTTTCATTTCACATTTCATTTTATTTGGGTACTTGATCTGTCATACGTTGATTATCGCACCTGATGATCCAATCCTAAGGGAGTCAGAAATATGAAACCCTTCGATGCCATGGTTTCCTAGTACCGTTGACATCCAGGCGATTTGTCTTGTTTCCTCGCCAGGCAACCCCATTTTATGGCACGTTGTACGTGTTCCCAGCGAATGGTAAGGCAACTCGTTTCCTATTAATGTTCCAAGCCCAGGAATTTCCATCCTGACGAACCTCAACACTCCCATGGTATCCTGATGCTACGATATGCCCAACTCTCAGAAAAAAAAGCGCCCCACTGATTCCTGCATTTTTACGACATATATTATCATGTCCCTGATCGTAAACCACCTGTAACCCTAATTTATGTACCTGGTACGATCAATAAAACAAATGTACTCGTTATTATTAGTATAGTCTGTTACTTGGTGTCAAATTGAAGAGAGCCATTTTAATATCCATTTTTCAATTTATTTTCATTTTCATTTTTCATTTTACGATCGCAATTTTCAAACTAAAAATTGGTGATCGTAATCCCTATAGTATACGAACTTTCTGTTAGAGATTCTGCTCTATACTATAAGAAGAAGAACCGATTCTGTAATTTGATGTTGGAAATTAACAAAATAATTTACTTTGAATAATACAACTTTGAATTCTATACTTGGCCACTTTCTAAAATTTAACAAATTATAAACACGTTACTTTGACAAATGTTAAGTACTATTTGTAGTGGAGCAAAATTCTTGATTTATTTTCTTGTTCAATTTTAATGTTGCTTGGCGACAGACGTTGGCAGACAAATTTAATCCAAGGTATTGATTATCCATATGATATGTTAATGTGTGCGTCACGTGGGTCACGAGCCATGTGTTTATGATCTCCTGGTTGGATCTTGCGGAAGTCGATGAAAAAAAAATTTTTTTTTTGATTGTGTTGAAGTCCATGGACACGTAGCGTAAGGACTCTCTTCCCTCAATAAAGGAATCTTCTTCCCGTAAATGAAAAGAAAATCTAAAACCAAACTACTAAAATTTTCTCAGCAGAAATATTGTACTGTTGACGGACTTGCTCGCGATATAATTTCTTTAAATTAATAAGATATTTTGCTACAGAATTATAAACATCAGTGCTCTCCGTAAGTATATAATCTTATTAAAATATTATTTTCTGTATTATTACGTATTTTATTATTGATAATGATGAACATCTGTGAAATTCTATTTTGAGATTTACTTTGTGTATTGTTCATTTCGATAAACATCAAAGCTCTCTTTAAGTATATAATTATTAAGATTATATTTTTGAAATCATTTCGTATTAATTGATGACAAACATCTGCATTCTCATTATATGATTTCATTGAAATTTTATTTTCCTATTCTTTCTCCTGTTTCATCCATTTTGATAATTAATCGCTGTTACCGTCCAGCTTGATTAATTGTCATCGCTGTATTTTCATAATGTAGCCCTTTGAAACAGTACTTCAAGGATGTAAACACATTCTGCTGAGTGAAGCACAAGCCTCGGCGACAGGAGCTCATAAAACTGAAGTGTAAGAGGGACCAAAAACTCAATGGATGGCCCTTAAAGGATAAGGGAGCCCTTTTATGGGAGTAAGGACTGTTGGTCCCTAAAGGGCATACGCCTACGCACTTTTACTAGGAAACCATGAGAACACGAGTGGTTGTATCTCGTGGCGGCCCTTTGAGAGTCCTCCGAAAGAACTGACACAGCACAACCTCTCGTGGAAATGTTCATTTTGATAATAATAAACATCAATGCTCTCTTCAAGTACATGACTTTACGAAGATTTCGTTTCAACGATAATTCTGCTAACGACAAACATCCATACTCTCTTTATATAACTTTCCTGTTCCTACTCCTTTTTATCCAGTTTGATCATTAATTAATTGCTGTTGCTTGCACACCAAGTATACGTAGGAATCGAAGGCAAATTCCTATATACTTGCGAGTAAGCTATCTGCTGCTATTCCCTCTAACGTTGAGCACTGGAAGGCCCTGCCACAGAAGAATCGACGCGACTGGGCGGTTGCATCCCAGTCGCCTTCAATCGCTGCTAATTAGCCGCAACATTAATTAAGTAGGACAACGGACGGTTCAGCGGAAACTTGCGCCGCAGACCGTTCGCAAAGGCCTGCTCGACGAGATTCCGTGAACCAGTTAAGGACCGAGAATCGGGCCCGGGAAGAAAAGACCGAGCCTTTTGAGGGCCCAGAGCACATGTGGTTCGTCCGGTTCCCCGACGGAGCAGTTTTTGTTTAGAGTCGGGCCTCGTTCGTCTTCTCATGACTTCGTCGTGTCGACGGAACGCGAACAACGAGAAACAACAGCCGGAGTAGAGGGGGCACGTGTGATAAAGCAAAGCAAGACCGGACAGCGGCATTTTTTAGTGATTAGTACCCAGTGGTTGCTCGATCGGTGAGCTCGTTACTCGGCGATAGGAAAGTCGCCTGCGTCCGTGACTTTGAACCCTCGAAACGTTCGTCGACATTGCAGTTTGACCGAATTCTTGGCGCTGGCATGCCAGGTCACGTGTACGTCGCGTCTGCGATAGGCGACCCGGAGGAACGTTCGATAGTAGCTTGTAAAATGATTTCGTCGAGGAGATACATATATTACAGAGCATGACGGGTTTCCAGGCGATTTTACCATTATTCCATGGAATTTCTGATGGCTTTTCGCGAGAATATGTGACCGCGCGAATTTTATGGAGCAGCTAATGATGGTCATCAAGAGGAAATATTAAGTGTATTTGTATTTAGATACTTTCTATAGCTCCAAGTATATCAAAGATGATATCGTACGGGGATTATGTTTTTGAGTGATTCAAGTGTTGGCAAGGAAAATTAGTTACAATGCGTAGGGATAGAAAATGATACGTTGGTGTATGAAAATTGGTTATATGAATATGTAGAATTCAAAATAGGGGTACAGTTTAAAGACCTCAATTGGTTAGAATATCGAGCGCACTCGAACTTGTTCACTGTGTATGAAAATTGGTTATAT
>NC_071980.1:25699846-25730419 GCF_026283585.1 Hylaeus volcanicus
TAGAATCCAAAATAGGGGTACAGTTTAAAGACCTCAATTGGTTAGAATATCGAGCGCACTCGAACTTGTTCACTTTCTGCCATTTCAAGTACATCTTAAAGCTTCTCTTATTTTGTCTAGATTATATACCGAAACGATTCGACTATTTCTTCATACATATACTTCTACATGTAAACAAAAACGTCGGGTGGGCTATCGTTTTATCCCGCACTGTATCCCAGCGCCACGAGTAACCGCTGATACCGCCGTCCGAGTTTTCGTTTATTTTGCAACACCCTGTTGCCAAGGCGCCTCTCCCGTCAAGCTATCTCCAATTACGTCAATCGTTCCTTTTTTTTTTTTCTTCTAACATTCTTGGTACGCATTGGTGAACTATCAGGGCGCGTATCGGAGATCAGAAATGGTCACAGTCAAAGCCAGACGGAAGAACCGCCTCGTCTTCTGCTCTTGATGACGCGCGTACGTAGTTAACTTCGAGACCACCACCGACAGTCATTAATTCCGATCGTCCAAGTCCAGAGACCATGAAGAGGAAGAAATTGTTCTCGAGAGTGTTCATCGTGTTCCGAACGAACCAATCGTAGTGAATTCCGTTCCAGAGACTTTGAAGCCTGCGGATTTTGTGGACATCCTCTGGTGCGCTTGGTGACTCAGTGTTTCGTGTTCCTTAGTTTCTGTTCCCGTTGCGACGGTTCGAAGGTAGTGGCGAAGGTAAATAGGATCGAGAATTTCGAAGAAGCTTCAGTGCTTCGGAGCATCAGTGACGCAAAATGTTTCTCAACGAGACGATGTTGATATTCGCTGTTACCGCAAACCTTGTTGCGACCATAAAAGATAAGCAAAGCCTCCAGGCTGTTAACAATCATATTGACATACATAACGCGACAACCACTACTTTGTCGCCGGAAGAAGAGGAAAATCGATTCGACTTCCAGGACAGTGAGTAGAATATCAATTTCAGCATGGTTTTTCTATTTCGACGAAATTTTCTTTTGCATAAGAGCTTCACGTTAGCAATGTGTACCAACTGAAGCACTACGAAGGGCAATTTTTATAATAAATCAACAGATTGACTGCGACGCGAGTTTTCCGTGTCTAGTTATGATCTTGATACTTACTCAAACTAGAGTGCAAAGAATAGAAATGTCTAATACTTCATTAAGTCATTAATATTTCATAGAATTTTTTAATTATAGCAATGTAATTAAAAGGTTTGCAATTTATTAGACTTCATTGGTCGTACGTTCTGTAAGTTCAAAAATGACAGTCAACGTGTTAATTTGCAAATGCGGTGTAAATGCGATGTTTATAAGGTCATCAAGGGGTGAAAATTAGGGGATCTTTTTATAACCGCCTGTATAATAGTGAATTTCGGAGTTCTGTCAGTTCGTGAGGAACAGCTATGCAACAAATATGAACAAGCACTGTAAAACTTGAATCTTCAATATAGGTGAAATTTATTATTTTATTTGGGAAAATTGATTAGTGCCTTCACCTCTGCGGTGTATATCAAGGTCAAGGTTATCGAAGAATCACTCGGTATCATACTATGTTTCATAAATGCATATCTGTTATATAAACCATGTACAATTATCGTCTAATTTTGTTTACTATATTTTTTATCGCATCGCATGGTGGATCTGTGAATGAAGGATTTATAAAAATGGAACCAAGTATTCTGAAGTACAGAGGGTAAAGTCCACCTAATCACGAAAGGTCTTTCTTTCTAATAATACTATCGACATGGCTACACAATTCGATGCATTTGTAAAAATTGGAAAGAAAATAGAAAGCGTGGTTCAAGTTGCCAGTCACGTGCATGCAAACCACGCTAATCGTTGATCCAACTACTAGACAAAACAATGGCGAAGCCTTCGAGGAACTGATCAAATGCAACGTGCAGAGATAACACGTGCCAGATAACCCCTGACGAGCATAGCAATTCATTTCGCGTTGTTGAAACGTAGATCCACTGTAAACATTGATAAATCGTGCGACTTCGTAAGATAGATGCCCGTCTGGTAACGTCACAGGCGAGTTTTTAGTTACCAAAGTTGTATAGTTTCATTGAAACTCGCACACTTGTTAACATTGTAGCTATTGGTTCATTTAGGAAGACTCTACGACTTACATGGAACACTTCCTACATTACTCCGTATTAATCCAGGTTGAAACTAACTTCTGCGTACTATCACTAGGTATATCGAAAGACGTATATTTTTTCATGTCGAGTATTGCGAGTAGGTTCCTGGAAATGAATACTTAAACACAGAAGATTATGAATAGGCCAAACAAAAATAAAAGCGTCAAATAACAATTTGCTTAATTTTTCTTTTAAATCGTATCGAAGTCGAATATCGAATCGATCGCTATAAATGCCTTACTTTTATACCGTGGACAATTTTAAGATCAACGAAATGAGAATACAGCCCCATTTAACCTGTTTATGGAAGAACTTTCAAAAAGATTGATACTATTTCTCTATAATCTCGCTAACCAATCAAATTTTCAACTAGAAATACGTTTCCATCGGACTTTATCGAGTTTAATTTACTTATCGCACAGGCTGGTACATGTGGAGGTGCTTCGAACCATACGGTTGCTTCTACATCGGTCCACCATGGTCGGGAGGAAGTAGACCGGTGTCTTCGTTTCCTGCACGCCCAGACAGCATCAACCCCCGTTACCAACTCTATACCCGCACCAACCCTGAACAACCCCACGAGATCAAGATTGACAAATTCGAAACCATTCGGGGGGTGCCGTTTCGAAAGAAGAATAATCTCTACATGATCGTTCATGGATTCCTCGATAATGGCGATACAACATGGGTCTCGGTACGTAATTTCATGATTCGAAGACCTCGGAGAAAATTTGAAAAATTGCATTTGAGATTCTGATTTCGGATGAATGAAGTAATAATATCTACATTCACAAATATATCCGCATATACCATTTGTGGTACACGCAGATATATTTAACGCGCTGAAAATATATATTTTATGACAAACTTAATTCTGTAAAATATATTCTCACCAAAAAAATTAGACACACACAATCGCATCTTGTTTTCATTTCTACGACCAGTCTACACCTTACCACACTCTAATACCATATAACTCGACGACTCGTCCACCTCAACAACTTCCCCTCGTTTCTCAGCTGCTCTATAGCCTACCTTACTTCCCTCATACACGCATTACCAACCCTTGCCATTCTGTCCTGTTTCCATGCATCCCTTTCTTCTTCTTCCCTTTCTTCTTCTTCCCTTTTTTCACACATCCGTCGGCCTTTCGGGCCTCCCGGCACAGAGGGACCTTCAGGTACGCTGAGCAATCCCCATTGTGGTCCGTGAAGTCTGCGGATGGCTAAGCCACCTCCAACTGATACCCTGAGTGCCATGAATCGCAATACCGATTCATGCAGGCGCAGACTTGCATATGTTTGTATTTGTATTTTTATTTAATGCGAAACATTTACATAGTTATTGACACCATTTCCTGTAACAAAATATCTGTATGTTTACATATTCTCCCTTCCTAATACTGGTTATTCCCGCTTTTTTACATTTTTACGTTTGCATTTCACAATCGTATCATCATAACTCCGCGCTTCTTATCCGTGGCTGGCCACTTTAAATTGTAATGCATAACTTCTCGTCTCTATAGGGACCCACTGGCCCTCCTATATCGCATAACTTCTTATGTCTTCGTTGCTTGACAACTCATCTATGAGTTGGGCGCCCTCTCCATAACTCGGGTACCTCGGGGTTGCTAAGCCCGCACTGTAGCTTACAGAAACACCGCTACAACCCCTGAGGACGACTTGCATTTGTTTCGAACTGCCGGTCATCTCCGCCGCTCCTCTCCGTCCCATCGGCCCAATTCTATCCGGAACATCTGTTTTCTCCATCGATGCGAATTTCTCATTGCAGAAAACGATGAAAGAGCTACTGCTCCGAGAGGACTGCAACGTGGTGATCGTCAATTGGATCGGTGGAGCAGGTCCACCTTACACCCAAGCCGTTGCCAATACGAGACTCGTCGGTGCCATGACAGCCCGTTTGGCGTCTCAGATAATCAAAATTGGCGGAATGGATGCGGCCAAGATGCACTGCATAGGTCACAGTCTTGGCGCCCATACTTGCGGCTACATCGGGTACTTCATGCGACACTCGTATCAACATCAACTTGGAAGAATCACTGGTGAGTGGATCAGACTTTATCGTTTTATAAATTCCTTTCGTTGGTGTATCTACACTGGCAACAAATAAAACCGCGCCATCGGTGGATAAGCCGGTGTGGTAGATCTCATTTTTCTTAATTGAGGATTTTATACTTGTGGTAGTTTTCACGTTGTGGAACTACGAAAAATCTAATACGGACACGATATAGACCTTTCCCGATGCATCTTTCATTTCTTTTCTATGTAAACATTTTTATCGAAAACAGCAAACGTGATCAATTCTTCTGATAAATATCACAAGTGACCAAAACGTGTTTGCCAAGAGTGAGGCTTTTAGAAATACTGCAGCAATTATTTCCAGAATTAGCAGTACATTTGAAGCTAGTTAGACACCTCTTCGTCGATAGAACCGCATTAATCACGAGAATGCTTCAATATACACACTCTATCCTTTCATTTTCCATTTCTTTCTTGAAAGATTCACTTTGCATTTGCATAATTCTGTTCGATTAGTGATATGACTGTAGCCTGTTGGGGCTCATTGGTCCCTCTATAGCTTTGGTACCTCGGGACGGCTAAACCGTAACTGTGACTACGATAAAAAAAAAAAAAAAGAGCCACAGCCTCTGAGGATCAGGATGCATAGGAAAAAGCACATTTTCCAGAATTATCAGCCTTCCTGGACTTAGTTAAGCACGTCTCCGTAGGTGGAACTCTATCAATCACGAGAACCTTTTCCCATTTCTGATCAATCCACTTGTGGCTGGGGGGTAGCTGGAGGCGATTCGATCAGTCGAACCACGTTATGTAAGCTATCGATCCCATCGGGAATTACCAGGACATCAGAACGCCACGAAAGCTTGGCTGGGAACGAGCGTAACAGGATAATGAGAGAATTGTAAAGCAGGGTGGAATCAGGGTAGCCAAGGCCCTCCTACGGGCTTGACTTGTGCAGACGGGGTGGAAACGCGAAGCGGCTCCCTTCGCAAGGGTTGGACGGATCAGTTATTGACTGGAGACGAAACGAGCCTTCCATTTACGCCCTTGGTCCCGCCCGAAGACAAGATCCGGTAAACAAGTGGAATAAGGGAGCACGAAACACCAAGAAGTGGCAGGTGAAACGATGAGGCCTTGGATGTAACGCCAGCTAGAATAATACGTTGGCTGCAACGTCAGTCGTAGGATTCACGAGCCACGTCGATTGACTCTACGTTACGAAGTTGTTTAAATTTTAGCGTTGAAGAAGTGTATTTGACTCGTAACTTTCTATATTCGTGATCGATTTTCTTAATAACGGGGTTCAGGGTCATTAAACGAGTCAAATTTATAGAAATTGACTCGAAGTCCACCTTCTGAATTTGTTTTGCATGTTAAGAATAAAATGACTCATAAAATATTCGTAACGATTGGAAATAAGTGGGAACAGAAAGAAAGTGCCACGTTATTTATTCAGAGAGGGAAACGTAAATATTCAAACATTTTTCAGTCACGTTCTTGCGCGTATTGTTATTTAGTAATGCATTGCCCCTGAAGGTATACCTACATTTTTCCCATTCGTTCAAGGACAATCTCATCAGGCGCAAACTTGGCAGGAGAAACGAGTCTTTATAACTTTTCAATTTGAGTATTGAGTATACCGACCAAAAATAAACTGAAGTGATTTAAATCCGCTCTCTGGGACTACTGACATTTATCAGACATATTAATTTCAACATCGATGAAGTAGTCAAAGGTAAAATGAAATTGTTTAAGTTCACTTTGGTAGCCTAACGACGTCCACTAAGCAAATTAAGTTTAACATTGATGAACTGGACAAAAGTACAATGAAGTTTTATGCAATTAAAGCAGTGCATAATCATATCCAGGAATACTATAGTAAACGCGAATTCTGAAAAGCTCCCTGGTGAGCTTTTGACCTATTCCTCCGGGACGTAACAGATAATTTTATTATTTACACAACAATACTTGTAATGATGATTGCAAACAGAAATAGGAGAGGTGATTATGCATCTCCGACATGAATCGTTATGGTCCATATTATTACAAATTCCTTTCACCGAGCATAATTAACAGAAAATAAATTCCCAAGAATTCTCTGTGTTTAGATTAAAGGCCACGTTACGAATGATTAATCAAACGCATCGTGCCGAGTAATGTATTCATGATTTGTAAATTTTCTCTAGACACTATCCGTTTTACAGTATGTATCCTTTGTATGTATTCTTTCCAACAAATGGTTGAACTGGATAAAACTATTCAAGTTTCACGTTATATGCATCATCTTGCAGCCCTTGAATGTCTTTCGTATCCTGTATTAGATACAGAACAATTGTGCATTTCTGATTTTGTCAGTTTATAAACATCGCGGGAAACTTCGTAGAAAAATCCTCAGAATTTCCTAAGACCTCGATAACACAGTAACTGGTGGTCATATAATTAGCAATTCACTTCCTGGTAAATTAGACGAGTAATCCGTCAAGCATTCTTGTAGGAAAATGTAAAAGTCCTGTCGAGAATGCGGTAAGGCTCGCTTTCCTTCGCGGTTTACGCTTTTAATTCAGTATCTCGCCAGACCGAAAAATGACTTCCGCCATTGCGCAATGCAGATGTAACGCGGTTCGCGTTACGAAAGGACATGTAATACTTGCGTTGCGTTTATCGTACGGGCTTTTTGACAAGGTGAAACAAGATTTAAAAACGAAGAGCTGGCCTCAAAGATGGCCTCGAAGACGTGCGTAAAATAAATTCCAACCAGTTCGAAACTGAAATTAATTCGGCAGACGGTGTTGGTTACTGATGGGTTATTGTTCTTTTGATAGCTGATGAATCTTATCGATGTTGTACAAATTGAGACTTGTACAGAGGTATTTAATACGAAATCTATACAGCAGGAAACAATTCAGCAGTGGGAAGAAAAACGCTAAAATAATATCAGGTTATCCAGAAAGTTCGTGCGAATTTTTAAGAGAAAACTTCGAAGGCACATTTGAATTGTAATATACATTTATTTATATGTATATTTATTGAATTATATAGGTATTATTTTGTTCCACAACCTTTCCACCTTTTAAGGGATGTACATACATATGTTATTTGTTTTCAGCCATTTCGACATATTCAGACCTGCGCCAACTATCAAAAATCGGCATGGATTTTCCGGACGACCCAATACACGAAATATATACTTACATGGAGTGCTTTATATACCAAAAGTCAAACTGAAAATTAACATGAATTATAATAAAAATAATACGTGAATTCTAGAAAATTATAGGATTTTATCAAAGCAACTCCATTCTATCTTCAATAGCTCATTAATGTTATATTAACGTGTATGATGCGTGTCATTGAACTAACGAAGTGAATTCAAACAATTCTACCTTGAATCAGGTCGTCAATGATCAAATTAAAATGTGCGATAAAGGTCATTAGACTTTCAAAGTGTACATCTGATCAGCTTAGCAATGTTACAATTCATTAAATGTACACGTGTGCCGAATGTTCCTAAGCAAACAAAGTGGATGCAAACAAAGTGGATGCAAACAACTTCGTTCTATAATAAACAGAGTTTATTTTTTACCCCGTTTTCATTTGTCATACCCTTATACCCATGGTTAGTTAAAATTATTTTGGATATTAGTTTCGGAATATAAAGTGAAAGATCAATCTGGCTGGAAACTTTTGCACGCCACTCAATATCGAGTATACCTGTCCTAACTCCTAAGACTTGCCTGAAGCATGTCTTCCGGTCGGTTTCTCCCAAATGTGTACGATGAGCCGATCCACCAGGTTATGGCAACGTTCAGGGAAGCATCTCACGTTTCGTTTTCTTTGTCAAAGGCCTCGATCCAGCCGAACCGCATTTCAGCAACACGTCGACTATGGTACGACTGGATCCGACGGACGCCACATTCGTCACGGCCATCCATACCGATTGCAATCCTTTTATCAGCGGCGGCCTCGGTATCACCCAACCTGTCGCGCATATAGATTTCTATCCAAACGGCGGTCGCAATCAGCCCGGTTGCAACGAGAGTGTTTTGAATTCAATCACCTTGGAACGTGGGAGCTTCTTTCGAGGTGAGATCTCTATTTCGTAACACTATTTATTTAATGGGCCACGACACTGTAACGGCGCACGCCAAAAAGAAGAACTTTTAGAGATTGTTTGAAAAAGAAACTGTACGATGAGCTGTGTTCATACTTTCATTATATTTTGTTGAACATTTAAGTAAAGTAATTTAAGTAAAGAAGAAATGACCTCACGATGTTATTAACGTGGCGTTACTAGGTTCGAGGGTGTATAAATTGAGTATAAAAAGAATATCATTGAGATTCGATCGACAGCTTTACGACCACAGGGTATATTTGAAATCGACAAAACTAAAACTTTTTGCAACTCGGTATGAAATATTGGATTGATTCATAAATAACCCGTTTTTTACCTTGCGATTTATTTCCAATTATATTATTCTATGATCTGTTATACATAATAGATCTTGATCAACTATATAAGCATCGTCCATTTAGCAAACAAATTAAAAATTGCTACTTGCAGAAGGTTCACCGAAATCGTGATTATTTATAAAGCAACACAATAAAATCAATTATTTCGCATCCCTTTTAGTGGAATTTCATAACCACCGTGTTTCTGTTGCTCGACGAATGTGGAAAATAACGATAACCAGGCAATCATTTCATCCACCACTCTAATCATAAGACTGCCAATCCGTTTTCCATTTCAGGCATTAAGCGATTCCTAGGCTGCAATCATATACGCAGCTGCGAATACTTTAAAGAGAGCATCAACTCAGCGTGTCCATTCTTAGCTGTTCCTTGCTCCTCGTGGAACAAGTTTCAAGAAGGCAGCTGCTTCGATTGCGTGAACCAGTACTGTCCCAGGTTCGGATTGGACGCTCAACCAGGAAATTACCATGCCTCTGTTTACCTAATGACGAGCTCGGAAAAGCCGTATTGCAGTTAGTAATTCCTTAGAATCGTTCATTTCTAATGTACTCACCATCGAAATCAACGAATCCCATTACACTCTCGTACTTCATTTCACTATTTCCACTCAAAGGTTACCCAAAGGTTGCAACCTTTCTATGTTTCTATGCTTCTATGCAGGCTTAAATGTTGATACTAACCCTTTGGACTCGAGGCCTTTTTTTCTGGTATCTACCAGCAACTCGAGATGTTTCTTAGCATTCTATTGCCATGAATTCTAAGCTATCCAGATTTGAGAATAAGGTCACCTTTACCTCGCCGACAATCATTTCATCGATACTTGGAGCTCCAAAGAAACGAAACCTAAAGAAACATTAGGTATCGTAGATGTGCTGCGTGAAACCTAATGGTGACTGAGAGCCTCTCGAGTGCAAAGGGTTAAACGAGACTTCCAGTTGCAAACCGTGTTCTTCGGGTAAAATACCGTAGATTGCTTCTTCGTTGAACCACTCCACTTTAAATGAAACACCCTGTACTTCATGTGCCATTCTCTTCATCCGATTGTGCCGTTGTCCTACCAAAGAAGTGTCCATTTTCAACTCGCTTCGTTGTTTACGAATAATCGAGAGTTCTGTGAATTTTCAGTAAGCAATCTATCCGTTTGCACAATTTCAGGGGGTCACTACAGGGTAACGATAAACATCTCCAAAACAAACGAGAGTTTAGACCACGGTGGCGAAGTTGGCATGTTCGTTATCCGAGTTCTGGGTGAGAACAAGGAAACGGAAAAGATGAAACTCAGCTCGCATTCCAAATACTACGAGCCAGGTAGCACTCACGTAGTCGTGCTGGCTGGTGAAGTGGTCGGCAAGCCTGAAGCGGTTGAAATCTCCTGGGAATACCAAGCTTCTGTCTTCAACCCCCTCACGTGGAGGCTTCTTCACACTCCACGTGTCTACGTTGACTCATTAGTTGTCGATAGTCTGGAATCTGCTCATGGGTACGTATTCCGAGGGCATGGAGTAATTAGAACTGACGATTTGGTCAATGACTGCGAACGAGGCAGATGACACCATAAAATCCTTGTGTTGTACTTGACAAGAGAAACTTTACCTTTGAAAGAATAAACATTTATTTATCGCATCGTGAATTATGAACCTTCTAAACTAAATTTCTTTGGGTGAATGTTGACAACGGCGACTGTGTCATGAACGTAATATGTTTGTTTCTAACCAAAAGGAATAATTTCGAGTCCACAATTAAATGAAATTAAGGGAGTATATTTTTTACCAATTTCGAGCCCATTTATTACACCCAAAATATTTCACGTAGACTTTTGAAATCTGGTGCGTGTACTTAACATTATATTTACAAGATTCTCTAATATTTCCAACTGTCCCCCTTTTACCCCTTTAATGTACCCACTTGACATAAAATTTGTTTTTTTTTTGTTTTCATAACATGTTTGTTCTTTTTTGTTTAATCTAGGATCACAGTGTGTCCGGACGCAACGAAAGCTTTGATTGCCAACGAGCCTAAAATGTTTACAGCGAAGAACTGTCAAAGCGTTGAATTAAACGTGGTTTCTACATAATAATATACTCCATCTTTGACCTACCCCTACGGATCTTTAATTTACCATAAATAATACGATTTGAATGTTAAAGACTCCGAAAGTGTTGCTGCATAATACTTGAAACAGTAGACAGTGCAACAGTTTCACGATTAAAAACTGTGAATAGTTAGTCAAATGTAAACATAATTGTTTCAAATATACTCTTAGATAGTAACTGTTGCAAGAACTGTTCAACGAAATATACAGCAAAGAGTATCGATATTGTTTTCTTAATTGTCAGCAGCTTTGTCCTTCAGCGTCTGCTTTAAATTATTAAATTATGGTTGGAACTGGATTAATTGGCCGCCACTCTTCTTCTATGTCACCATGGAAGAACGAAGCACTTAGTGGTCTTGAGCGGTGAATTAATTCTGTCGTGACTTTAGACTGCGCAATGCTGATTGCGTTTCGTCCATAATCTTCAAGATATGCATGAAAGGAAGGATATAAACTATTTTTACAACTTTCTCAATGTGGAATCTGTATTACTTTTGTTTAAAAAAAATAAAATAGATTTTTTCATGCTATAGATGATACTCTCGACACTCCCATGTCCTAGTTCCAGGATTCATTTTGACTTCATCTCGAATACTGATCCATTATTTCCGTGCATAACAGTTTCTTCTTCTGTGATGCATACGACGTGAACCCATGCGATGTTATGGTCATAATTACACGTAAGCTAGACAATGTTCTATTGTACATAAAGATAAAAATAAGAAGTTATTGTTGTAGAAGTAGTAATATCGTAGAGAAACTGTCCCCACTCTTCTACAATATAATACAATGAAATTAAAAGGAACAATGCCACATGAAACGTTAGGTTTAAAAAATTATCTTGCTAAATCTTCCTAGTACCGAGAGAAGGATATTTTCTGATCATTATACTTCGATTGAATTTTTCTATTTCGGCAACGTCACAACGTGTAACTACTCGAGAAACTTCACTTTCGACCATATTTTTCTATTTCAGCGACGCTACAACGTGGAAATAGTAAATTAATTTCTGATAACCGAGAAATTCGATTTTCAGTCCCATTTTTCAATTTTCGGGCCCGCTGGTCGAACGTCGCAAGAAGGAAGTGCTCTTCCATTCTCAAGGTATCGGCCAGTCGGAGTCGATCCGTCTGCCAGCGATTCTATTGCATTGAAAGCGGCTCTCGTGTTTGATCCGTGGCGTAATTGCAACGTAGCGAGCTAGACATCCCACGGTGGTAATTTCCTCGCGCCGGAAAACGCGACCTTTCAGAATCGAGGCGAACGTTTTCCGCAGTCTGTCTTTGTTGGCGCCTAGTTGAATGCGCGAGTGGAGCATAATAGCGCCGGTTTCGAAGCCACCTTTCCTTTCACTGTCATTATGCACGCGTGCTTCTTTCACCTTGGCAGCCGCTTTCATACGTCGCCGATAAATCACTGCTCGAAGATTGGCAACCCCGTCATTTATAGCCATGGCGTCCTCCCGTGGACAGCGTGTATCCTCTTTGAATAGCCAGAATGGCCTAGACCGTTTGCAATTAATTTGTTTGCGGGATACAGTTAATTGTATCCGTTACGTGTTTCCTCTTCGCGGATGTTCCTTACGTTTGGTTGAAGGAATGTTCCTTTGTGTTAAGCGTAGAAATGAATTCTGCGTCTTCTTAAAATATAATTTATTTACGAAGAGCCGTACGAATCGTTGCTCTTTGTTGGCAGGTCCAAATTAGTACGATATTAGTACGCGAATAATCGTAATAACAAACAACGTATACGACGGTCATTTTCTGTTAGTTATCGATTATGGATTTTCCGTCACTCGTATCTCGTTAATCGTCCACCGTTGATCATCGCTCGATCGTCGCAATTACTAATTATCTAATTTGTCAATTCTTTTCGCGTTTAAATGTAATCACGTGTGCTTTCGCAGCGGTCGAAATCGGTCATGATCGTAACAACAATCATTACAACTGCGATCGTCGCTAATCATCACGACCACCAAATACGAAACTCGATGAGATCATGTTTCTATTTGGATAAGAATGGAAATGAAAAAATTGTTTTGAAGTCTCGCGCTGGTGATTTCTTGTATTTTGAAATAAAAACAAAAAAGAAAAAACCTGCGGAACTACGTCAGAGGCAATTAATTACAGATTTAGAAATGACGTAACGCTACTGAGTTAGCTGATTACGGATGTAAATAGCGGAGACGATTGCAACACAATAGTTTCCAACACCATTACTTGGTAGAACTAGACGAAAATGAGTATCGTCGTAAAGGACCTTTAGGATTCTGTTTTTGACAACAAATGGAATGGATACTTAAACGAGATTACCTTTCACGTTTAATTGTAATCATGTGTGCTCTCGCAGCAGTCGAAATCGTCACGATCATCAGTCGACGCACTAGTTGATAATTTGTGTTTGATTACAACACAAAATCTTAAAGCTCTTCCTGGAAAACCCTTTCCATAGCCCTATCATGCATAATATTCCAGTAAACTGTAATCGTTGAATACAGTGAGCCTGTGATCTAATTGTAAGCTAATCGTCACTTCGTTTAAAAATAGCGGATATTATAGTGGTCTTCGGTCGATCCTGACCATGAGTTAACCATATTATGTCCGAGCGAATCCATGGTTGAGCGCGCACGGAAACTGTCCTTGAGAGCCTGCCCGTGCCCCATAATTTGACTCGAGGATCCAAGTGAGAGTTACTTCCGATGATGAAAGTTAAATGTAATTTGCACGTTCATGCGGCGTGCAACAATGAGGGATATATATATGCGTTTATAGAAGAAGGATATTAAAGTTACTGCCGACAATATTGGAATAAGCAGTAACGACGATTAAAGAAATATTTGAAATTTCACTTTTTCGAAACAAAGACAGCGAATTATTAATGTACCCAAACGACGAGAAGATACATCTGTTTAAAGTAGAATTATAGACAGCGATGGGCAAAACCGTAGGCTTCGAATAAATCTGAAGTTTACCGACATGTTTGTCTCGCTTCCTTCTTTGGAAAATGTTCAAACGAGACAAACATATCGGCAAACTTCGGATTTATTCGAATCGTGAGTTTACTTTATGGTTTTGCCCATGGCACTGGTTATAGAAGATTGAATATAAAGGCACAGAGTTATTAGGTCGTCCCATAAGTTCGTGCCGAAGACTGTGTCAAAATTTAATAAAAAAAACCACAGAAATTTTCTAGTAACGATATAATGACTATCTGAGAGAGGTGAGAAACTATTGTGAAATGAGACAGATTATCTTTTCTTGCGACACTCGAGAGTATATTTCACATATTAATTTGAGAAGTAGAAGTATATAAATGGCACGAACATTTAGGACAACCTAATAAATTCTACATACAAAAATTTGATTTTGAATATAAAAGGTTCAAGTTCGCTCGACTACTACGAGCCCGAAAATATTAAAAAAATTCAAGAAATGGAGTAAACCGTTTCGACTCGCGAGGGTCTGACATGTCTGCGAAGACATCAATGAACGAGCAAGGAGACTCCAAACACGTCCGTACGGTTAGCGCAGAAAAACACTCTACCGCATTTCATCCAAGTGAAAACACCGCTTACGAAATCGTCCCGCAAGGATCGAAGAAAATCCGACCTGGCTGGGGCCGTTTGCATTGTGCCAGGGCAGGCAGGTAGTCGGGGGATATACCACCTGGTGGTGGGCGAGACATTTCGGATCAAGGGGAATGCCCGTCACGTCGGTGTTCAGTGACTGAGCTTCAGTCGAGCCTCGGCCTCTCACCGCGTCGCATCTTGTTCCCATTTTTGGCGCGTGTTCTTGATAGAGTCAGGTCTCGAGGTAGCGCGAAACATTGGTGCGCGAGTCGGTGATAGCTATCGAACGGTGATGCGAGACATCTCCGCGGAACGAGGGCTCGCGAGGACCACGTGGACCAGTTCGATATAGGATCTACCGTTTCAGCTAGACGACATGGGAGATCGATCGAGGGCGAGCTGAGGCCGTGACATGAAAGACAGGCTTCGAAAATGTGAGTTTACTTTACGATTTTCTGCGCGGCAAAGTCCTAGGACTGGCTCCGTCTATGCGCTTCACTAGCATATGCGTCTCTACGACAGAGTTAGTCCCAATTACGATCGAATAACTCCGTGAATGATCGTTATGAAGTAATCGGATTACTCCATGATTCAATTACGTTGTAATTTGTAGTTCAGAGAAGGTTTCGGGAAGAAATTTAGAATTCGTCGTTTGATTAAATTAGAATGTAGGTATCCGAATCGGAATTGTGAATTACGAGGTAGTCAAACTGGGAGGCGATGAAAGATGGAAGTAACTACGTGAAAATTTCGGGAAGAAAGAAGAAGTGAATTATTCACTTCTAGTTTCAATTACCGATGAGAAATAAAATTCTAAGAATTTTTAGTATTAATTAATACAAACTCTAGTTTTGTCGGTGCATTTTCGTGAAATTGTTGTCGATGAATGAATTTCTGAGATGATTCAAGTAACGTATGATTAAAAATGAAAAATCCAAGGAAGTAGTGATTGGACTCCGTTTTATGGAGGAAATCCTTATGAAGATATAATGAAAAATATGAAAAATATTCAGTAATCGAATATAAAAAATTGATGTTTCATTAATGGTGGACACTGTATTTAAGTTTGCCAGTCACTCCTCGTTACTCTATCGCGCTCGTTTTCCCCCAAAATTCGCAGAATTGACGTGTTGTATAATCATCGGTGTTCTCGCCAAATGGGGGGTTCCCCTACGGGCCAGTGGAGCTTGATAGGCGACATCGGTTACGACACTACTCGGAAAGTATCGGTTTTTGCAAATGAAGAATGTGTGTCACGGGAATCGAGAAGTTACAAGGGATAATTATTATTATTCATGGACAGACATTTATTCAAAATTAATTCAAATCCTGCGATGAGAATACAGAATCTAAAGATAGATATAGAATTTCAAGGTAACCCGTTCAGTCGTTTAGACGAAGTTATGGTGACAGACATCCGTAATATATTCATTAGAGACCAAATTTAGAGGCCAAGCGCGATCTATGGACCTTAAAATGTGCATTTTTGAAAACAGCTATTCTTGTCGAAATTTATTTTTAACATAACACATTCTGTACTCGTCTACTATATCTCTCGAATTCTCCGACTAAAATAAACATACACATTCGTGCATATTTCACATAAACAGCCTTCCTTCTTAATAGTGGTATGTGACCTATGGGTTTTGAAACGTATATTTCCACAAACAACAATTTTTTTTAATACCTTCTTTTCTCGACGATATTCCTCGAAATCTTAAGATTGCTTATCATACTCGTTAAATGTTTCCCTATGAATCAGAATTTATGGCTTGTTATCAAGGAATTATTGTGTCGACTAAAGCTGAAGGTTTCCGGCCTCGAATTTTTATATTATGATCCATCTATATAAATTAAACTTGATAGATGAATAAAATACGTACTTTTGCCAATGATTTAGGCAATGTTTTCTTGCATGATTCCTTGACCATGACAAACTGCTCAAGGAAACATGTTCCGTCTGACTTGGACTTCAAACAGCAAATATTTTCAAGAGGAAACATTTGCTGTTTTCATGTTTCTACCTTAGCAAATATCTTTTTAAAAATCTCAGTTTTTCATATCAAATGATGTATGAAATATATAAAAAAAAACTCCCGAAAACTACATATTACATGTATTACGCGAAGATAAAAGGCTGGCCAGCGTGTCTGATCAATAACGGTATAATCTCCTTCATGACAGTGAACGAGTTTTACTTATAAGGGTGCGAAGTCGTGTAACTTCCTAATGTCCCTTAAATTTATTAATTCTTTACATTCGGTTAAATCTTGATTTACGTTACTTTACATTACATTTCTCATTTAGGAATACCAGTAGACCGTTGGGAACCACTGGCCTCTCCATAGCTCAGGTACCTCGGGATTGCTAAGCCCGAACTGTAGCTACAATAAAAAAATTGCTACAGCCCCTGCGGGCTCCTTGATTACATTACAGAATTCTGTATTATAATCTATATTATATCATAGAATTGTATACCATAATCTAGGAGATTGTACTATCACCAGTCAGACTTGCTGGCCAACATCTCATCTCTGTACAACACATGCTCCGTAGATTACGGGTCACCTGTGATTGCAATATCGAGGAATTGCTTTTATAATATTTTTGACCGTTTATACCTTTTACGTTTTTCTTTCCTTCTTTAAATAAACTAATACATAGTCCTTGTGACTCGACAAACCACGTCCAATGCTTTAGCAGGATTAATTAAATGTTATTTAATACTACATTCTAATAAAACAAATTTCAATTCTACTCTCAAATAAACTACGTTACATTCGCCACGTTTCGAACACGTCTATTCGTGAGCACCGCACAGGACTCTAGACAGAAACCTACATCAGTGTTCCCAACCACGTCGACGTTACTACCGACTCGAACTCGATACAAAACTACGATTTACTGCAATCTGAAATAAAAATGTATTTTCTACGGCAGGGCGGGCAATCATTTTGCCTTGCACCGTAGATGGTAGGCCATAACAGGAACAATGGGAAACTTTCTTACCCAGAACGTGAGTCTTCTTTGCATTGCCAGTGTCATGGCCAATCTCCTTGTGTGTGATTGCCGCAGATAGAGATTGCGATAGGTGCTATTATTTTCGCGTTAGCCTCCTGGCGGCCTAGACAGACACAATCGACGGTTGTGTAATTTATTTGTCAGCAAACGAATAGCTCCATTGTTGCGGATCTTCGTACGAAGAGAATAGAAGCATTTTATTGTCAACGCCAAATGCAACGGTGAAAGCTGTATTTCCAATGAATTATTAATCAACGATATTAATAGGTTGCGAAGTTAGGTATATTTTACTCGTTGACCTTCTGATTTAGAAACGAATACATATAGCTGCATGCACGGGGGCAAGTTGCAACATTACACTGGAATTGACTGAATGACTTGTGAAATGTAAACGGTGATCTCATATGACTTTATATAAAACTTTAATTCTCATATTTAATTCTCACATTTAAAGTTAATCTTAATTCGACATCACAGATTGCAAATCATAAGCGTTTCTTTAATTATCTTGAAGTTTGTTAAATTTATATACCTTCTAAATAAAATAGATTTAATATAATTATTCTTAATGTCCTCTCGTTATCTAATTTTATTTAAACATTTTAACTCAAAATTAAACTTCAATTTTCATCATGGAGACAGTTTACATTTCATCAACTTTTTCATACGAGTCTTCGATTAAAATGCTTCATTGTTTCAAGAAATACATGTCTAAAGGCATTCTCGTCTTTCAGTGTCTCTCAGTTACTAACAAATAAATTTTTCAAAACGTCCAACTCCTTTTTTTTACCTTTTTAAGACTTCATTTGGTAGGAACAGCTTTATTAATGGAAGTACAGTCTTACGTAAAAATGAATCGAACAAAAAGTACGGATACACGTGTAGAAATGCGTAGAAACTATGTGTGAGTTGTTATTAGAACCTGATCTCTAATTTAAGCTTCAATCACTGCATAGTACGCACAGAAGAACAATATTTTAACCCTAGAGCCTGAAGCTCATCGTAAACTAACATCGTAAGGATCGATTGATAAACATTAAGAACAAATCTACGTATCTTCGATTGCTGAATAAACAAAACACGTGCGTCAACTACGTTATTATGTACGTGTTGAGTGTAGAACAATATGACGTAGGACATATTTGCTGAAACATTGCAAACACTCAGTAAGAAGTGTTTCCGAGAGTGCTTTAGCCATTTTTCAGTTGTCCATTTAGTAAAGAATATAATTTAGTAAATAATAAATTTTCATTGAATAAAGTTTTGCTAAGTTAAGGAAGTGTCGAATCATAAATCACGATGCCAAAACGATAAACAATCGTCACTCAGATCACGATCGAAATTTCCATTTACAATCGGACATAATTGAGATTCTCAGCAGGCGACAGGCAAAGACACCTTAAAACGGCACCGTGACACGTTGCTGCTTTTCGTTCAATTTTTCGACGGATTATGTAACAGGAATTTTGATAACAAAAGTGAACATACTCATTCCGTTACCATTTTTTTATTCAAATTTGTTTGTTTCGTTTTGTTTAAATATTCATTTATTTTATCATTAACGGAAGAACCCTTTAGGACACAGGTGTAATATATATTACAAATATAAAAATAAAAATAAAAATGATAATCTAACGTGCCCGATTTTGTTGGAAACGAAGTCTCTTTTGACTTGTGTCTTCACAGGGAATCAACGACGGTCCAGTCGTATCGCAATTGCAGAAACAATCTGTATATTGAATGGACTGATCAAGGCAAGATGATTTCATAAACATGGCGCGATCGCCGGCATATTGAGCAGATATATTTCAACTTTAAATCAGATACGACCAAAAAACTGAATTAAGGAACGTCATTTTCGCCATCGCCATCGATTTCGCGATGTTATTTTACATAATTCGACGTTAGATGGCGAAATCGACTGAGTAATTTGCACTTTCTTACTTCTTGCGCAATACGAAAAATGTAAATGGGATTATCGTGTGATAATATCGCCATACTAAACGTATAGGCGGGCTTTAATTGAGCAGTTCCTACGTCTTCAAAGAAATTACGTTTGCATACAATATGTACTTATAAAGTGATTGCTATTTAGCATCAAGCTGAACGTTTGAATTTTTAACAAACACGAAATCTATTTGACGTTTGTTTAAATATTTAGTTTTTTAAGAAAATGTCAAACCCTGGGTAATTATCAATTATATTAGGAGTAAAAGTTAATTCTGTAAGAGGTTCATTCTGAAAAGAGGTAAAATAGAAATATACAGAAGTAAAATAAGATGAAAACCCCAACATCTATTCTTTTCGAGAAAATGATTTTCGCGTAGAGTAGATGTGCTCGAATCGTACTGTATTTGTACACGTACACAATAAACATCAACGATTTCTATAGTCAGGATACAGTAATTTTCCAACGTCAAATAATCTTTAGAGAAGGAGCTAACGTGTCAGGGAAATCGCGTGCTACTAAGGGGCACTGAAGCGTGCGAACACAGTGGAAGAACAGTGAACGAACTTCCTATATCCTGAATCTTTGGCATTCTGCACGCCATAAGTTTTCTCACTCGATGGATTCCTTTGCGATCGTGCATCATCTTTCCAGGATTAGAGAGGCCCAATCAGAAATATTCACGTACAACTGACAACAACTGCGGTAGAGTTGGGAACCATACTGTTTTGGAAGTGATAAAACAATGTTCAGTAGAACATTGATTATTACAACGAGAACCTTGACCGTTGCATGATGGGGGGATGATCGTTATGAAATAAGTAAGGGGGTGATTGATGAGAGTAGGTATGCCGAGTACAGCTGTTAATACTTTACTCGTTGCGTTGATTAATGTAGGACCCTCGATTATTGAACGACTACCTCGATCGCTGCATAATCTACCACAAGTAGAAAGGATGATATTCGCTAAGAAATTTGTGAAGCGGTTGGTAATATCAGTGGAGATATAATCTTAAGGGTGCTCGTTCGTTGAATGACGAATCATTGATGATAATTAGTGATTCTTCCAACAGGTTATTGTGATAGTTAACAATTACGACGATCAATTATTGTAATAAATAACATCTTCGACGATATTTTCATCATTGGTGATTGAGCTAATTACTAATCCTAATGGGTGATGATTACAATGATTAACGACTGAGAAAAGATTAACCAATTATCAAAATTAGTAACGAATACTTGAAAGTTTAAGTTTACTTTCGAAATGGTCAGAATTAATTTCTACGCCCGATACAATAAATCTGATTTATTTATTTCTGAAGATGACCGCAACTTCTGGATTGAAAACGTTGAATTGCTTCCGTCGACTGGTCAGTTTGTACTTGTTTGCACCGCAGATATTCGAAGCATTCGCGTCGCAAGGAAAAAGCAGCGGTTCTATAGGCATAGTTAGAGGCAAGTGCACAAACTTTCTCCAGGGACAAGCCTCCGTCTACGTAGGCGTGCGCGGATACCGCGTAACGATTTCAGACTTATCGCGTGGCCACACGAAAATCGTCCAAGCGGTCGCTAGGTTTACATGGTTATTCAAGTTCGGACATTGCACGAGTGTCTCACTAGGTCGAGGTTCTTCCTTCGTGTTTCTATGATCACCTGTACCGACTTGGCATGTCTAGTATTCGACTTAGTCTTCTGAGAATTTCCAAGACCACGTCGTTCATGTGTAATTCATTCAACGTAGAGCATCTGAACGACTGCGCAGAATTTGTTTATATTCTAGAAGAATGTAACTAGCTTTGGAAAGTTTGGAACGGATATAAGTATTGTTTTGTCTAATCCTATTACTGATTTAACTCCAGAAACGACGTGCTACATTTGAGAATAGCTTGTTGTCTAGGACACAAAAATAGAAGAAATTGCGAAGAACTGCAGAACAGTTGGTTTGAATCGACCTATTGTACAGTTTCTGAATCAAAATAAGCAAATACTCGGAAAGTAAATCTTCCAATCTTCCATAATTTTTATTTAATTCATTTTAAGTTAATTCCTCCAATGTAAATGAACGTTAAATCGTATACTGCATCAACGCTGGGTATATCCGTTATGAACTGGAAAAGACACAGCGTGCCTTTAATATTTTGCTGTATGTGGAAAAGGACTACTTGCTTAAATTGCTGAAACGTGAGAGAAATGCCGAGATCGTGAGCAAGGACAACGGAAAGGAACAGTAATATGACGATGAAACAAACTTGTTTAAGTACACGCCGTCGTGGGTGCTGCTGTTTGAGTTTCTACGTAATGGCTTGTCGCAGACAGCAGACGCGAACATGTAATGCCTCCGTTCTGTACACTGTCGCGCCTTTGAAGCCCAATTTGGGCAGCATGATTTCTTGCATGCTAGCGAAGAAACTAGAAACTCTCCCTTACATATTCATAAGAAGAGAAGAAACCATCCAGTCGTCAAGAAATTGCTCTAACTTTAAAATTCGAATGAATCAGACTTCAGAGAAAAGCTCCTTTTTAAAAATCCTGGATATTACGTAAGTTATTTATACAAGTTAAATATAAATTCAAAAGTGACTTGTAAACATAGAATTAATTTCTACAAGCTCCTTTTTAAAAATCCTGGATATTACATAAGTTATTTATACAAGTTAAATATAAATTCAAAAATGACTTGTAAACATAGAATTAATTTCTACGCTTAATATATATTTCAATAATTCGTTTCGTCCTATGCTCACCTTAGAAAACAAAAGAATTAATTCCTCGACAATATTACTTCCGAATAATAAACCAAGTTTCACAGTCCACTGATATCTCCTGTTTTTCCCTCAATGTCTCAACTACTGGTCCCTTTACCTTGAAATTATTGCAAAGGAAACCCGATTGGAAAATCTTCACGTCTAACTTCAAAGAAAATTTCCTCGGCTCCGATCGTATAAGAAAGAAAGCGATGAAAAACAACGTCTGGATATGACGAGCAACACGTTGGAAAGAAAATTCTCCAGCACCGAAGGTCGACCTGTGCAGGAGTAAACGCGATATCTCGATGATCTCTTGAACTAGAAAGTAATCAAACGGTCCAAGAGAGAAAAATTCAAGCGCACGAAGTCCGCCAGCCGCGCACGATGCACGGTTTGCAATTATTCGTGTAGGAAATGTCAAAGTTGGAAGACTCCTTTCGATAAACCAGTTTGGCGTCTTTTCACTGCATCTTTTTTGCGCTCGGGATTTTTTCTGGAGCCGAGAAAACGATTTACGTTGCTCCAAACAGAGCCAATTAGATGTTCGACTTACTTTTTATGACGAGGAAAAGTGTCGAGAGAAAATATTTGTATCGTTGTGACATAACAGCTGAGGTCGACGACCTAATTACTATGGCCTTCACAAGGTCACGCGAAGGTCATAGTAGTTAGGTCATTGAATTCGTCCCGACCTCGACTATCGTGTACTACCGACGAAATATGTTATACACGCACTGGTATTATTCTAAGAGAAACATAAAATCAGTTTCATATTTATTTATTAAGACAAATTATGATCAACAGGTGGAGAAGCTCTGACATCCTAAACAATTTATTTGGAGAATCTGACTTATAGAAAACGGCACGCCAGGAACTATAACAATTTTCCATTTCGTTCTGTAAATTATCCTAACTTTGAAAAGTAAACAGGAAGTTCTGGAATGATGGAAAAAGAAAAAATGACATAGAGTGCCAGGGAAAGAAGGTCTATTGTCGAAATCCATTAACTGGTGAAATTTACGTGATCATAAAATCGAATTCGCCCAGCTGCAGACGTGCTTTCCTTCTTTCTGGCTTTCTTTTTTCCAAGTGTATATCCATCACACAGTGGCGTACTCGGAAGATAACTCTAAGAGAAGTTCGGGTAATAAAATCATTGAAAAAGTGCTCGATCTTACCTACACTCTTATACTTTATTTATCTTTATTTCTGACAAACACTTCCTCTGCAGAGACTGAAATATCGCTACGGATACTCGACAGAACCGAACCATTCAATCTTACTTCGACCATAGTATTTCTTGAGTGCGTTTAAGTCGTCTCAGAGTAGAAAGTGAATGCTTGCTCGCTGCAGTTGTCACTGGTAAAGTAATTGATATCTATAAAAGTGTAGGTACCTCGGGAAAAGCATTTTTATTATGTAATAAAAATGTTTCGCGTCAGTGGCTCGCAAGGCATCAATTCCAACCCCCTTCCCTTTCCCATGGCTACAAAATGTAATTATTCAAACGGTTGAGATTTGTTGAATTTTTATTCGTGTCTAATTCATAAAGTGTCTGATGAAAAAGCGAGGGAAAAGGGAAGCTTCTGATCCCTGCAACTTCCCTGTGAGTACGCCACTGCAGACAAGTTGCGGTTTCAATGGTTTACCGCTAACGTTACGCATTTGTTGATGCCGGACTTGCCGCAAGGTGTATTCTCATTACACAACATGGCGACAACATTCTGCACGGTCTAGGGACCAACAAATAACAATGGACCTTCTTGCTGTATAATATTGAGATTTTCTTCGGCGAGAAATAAATCTGGGTACTAACTGATTGTTTGTTGAATTGATTGATAAGAGCAATAATTAGTCACCTCGTAACCATTAATCAATAACCATAAATTATATTTGCAAAATTCTACAAAGTCTAGGGTCTACGAATTTCGTTAGATAACCATTTACTTAGATGCGAAACGTGTTTGTCGTATTTTAAGGCGATAATCGAGAAGAATACATAAGTCAAAACAGTTAGTTGAAATAAGTAAGAACTCTATTTGACTCCAACTGGCAATTTGTATTTTATCGACTCGAGAATCAACTGTGCCAGGGTAAGTAACGGGTTCATAGAATATGATAAACTAGATTTTTGAAGGAGAGAGACTTAATCACGAGCAAGTTTCTTCTTATATTATCCATACCGGATTCCGTAACCTGCTTACCTTCTATGAATGTATTCCGTACGACAAATATAACCAAACATATGCGTATCGAACTATCTGAATATCATTATGCAAAGCCTGTAGAATTTTCCTTGCGCGTAAATTACAGAGTAATCGGCTGTGTACTCCTTACGAGACTACTTATGCACTACTTACGGGACTCTTTCGTAGACAGTTTTTACATCAACTCAGTCTGGGTTATGATTAACTTTTACCTGTCGGTACCGTACTCCTAAAATGGGAAAATAAAAATGTTCGGTGGTAGTATAGAAAATGCTTCAAGGCTACGAAAGTGGTACTTATTCTTCGACTCCATTAGAAACGAAAGGAAGAGAAACAGAAATTCTTTTTAGCCATTTCTGAACGACCTGATTAGGTCCATTTCTTGAGAAAAAGTGGAACATTTGATGAATTTCGTAAGCTCTGCACCTAGGACATCAAGAATAGGAAGTTTATACAGTTCCCAACGATATTAGTGTCGTGGACCTTAGCCCCAAGTGATTTGAATTAGATCTAGCTTAATTCTAGCTTGAATTAAATCTGGGTTGCGCCCATTTCTCGACAAAGAATGAAATGTTCAACGAATGTCCTACTACACCTGGCATCAAGAATAGGAAGTTTATAGTTTCCAAAGGCAAGATGTCACAGTTATTGACCGGATCCTTTCCCTATCCAGTTTCCTCGTAAAAAAACACTCGAGCTTTAATACTCGAGAGTTCAAAATCGTTACGTCAGGATACTTGCAACGCTAGAGCATAAATTTTCAAAGACAGTCGGAATACAACGTAGCAATTACCGGTGAAACCGACAAATTGCTAGCTCGACCCATTTTCACCGTTTACAAAAATTTTCTTCTTCGCTTCCAGCGTGGATAAAAAGAACGGTTTACCGTCGCTCGTAAACAACACGAGCATTCCTCGGGCAGGAAAAGTTTCATTGCGGACTCGCCGGCTCGGAGGTTGACACGCTTCATTCAAACCAGAAGGCTGATTTTCGCAAACGCGTGTGCTCGAGCCGCGACGAACCCATTATTTTCGCTTTTGCGAATTTCTAGCCGGCCGTAATGCGAATTAATTCGAACAGCGTGCCTCGTACGGCTGCCGTGACTAATTATATAGGAAGTGCGGGTACACGATAGCGGAAATGGCGCGTTTCTATGTATCCGCGCGTCCGTTGTTCTTAATCTTTTGCGTACGGACGTCTTCGCGGTAATACACTTCGGTACGAAACGCGATTCGAATGAAAGTACGCGGGACTAATAATGTTATTAATGCTAATCTAACGGTTTTTTTGTATCAATTTTCTTCTCGGTAAATTTACCCTTTGCGCGAAGTCAGATTTCCGAGTAAAATAGAATTCGCGAGTTATAATGACATTAACTTCAACGAATTGTTGTTCATCTGTTATGAATATAAGATGTACATGTAAGATGTGGAAATAGAGCATTCTCAAGAAAACGATCACGATAGATACGACAACGCTTTGGATTTTATTATAGAGTTAGTCAGCTTTGTGTAATGATATCTTATCCTTCCAAAACCCAGTCGCTCATGTTCAACTGTTATTTACCCTGGCATAAGTGCAGAGCCAGGAAATTCGTCAAACATTCTATTTTGCGAAGAAATAGACGTAACACAGGTCGTCAGAAATGCTTGAAAAGAATTTCTGTTTCTCTCGGTCGTTTCTGCACTGAAGCCTGAATGTAAAATATACATCACTTTTTTTAACCATGCAGCATTTCCCAATCCATCCGTAAAACAGTTTCTTTTTCGCATTTCAAGATGACAGCATCCACTGCTAAATGTAAACGAGTTATTAATCATTAGTACATACATAAAGTCAGTTCCATAAGTATTCCAAATTAAATAATAGATTCGACATGCCCAAAGAAATATTTCGTTATAAATACGAATAAACTGTATATTGCTTTTCTTCGAATCGAAACGAAACCGACTGGGTTGATTGTAAACTGATTTAACTAATTTAACAACCAGGATGTCTCTGCCGAACAAATAATTAACAATGTTAAGCGGCTGGAAGTAATTGAAATTCCTAGATGGTGTAATTTCTCGCATCGCATTGTGCACGAGTCGGAGATCGCTGGATTGTAATCAGGGAAAGCGAGTGTACTATGCAAGTACAATAGGAATTGCCTGTTCTGGTCCGGTTCAAGTAAACAGTTTGTAAATTAGTTCAAATGCCAGATAAAATAACATCGTTACAATCAGAAAACTCCATCAGCTGTTTTATATCTTCTTTTTTTTTGTGAATCCTGCTAGTAAGTTTACAGTTGCTAAAATGAATCGTGTCGATCGTCATCAACGGTGATTATACAGGGTGTTTCGTTAACTCTCTGACCATGAGACCAAAGTGTTACTCTAGAACCCAATGCAGGAGCCTTACCTCTTACTTGGCGAGTGGAAGGGGCCCATGCCTGTTAAATCCTAGAACTACCGCGCTGCACGTATGTACCTACAATGATTGCTGATTAAGCGGACGTGAAATTCTTGGGAAAGTTCTTAAACGAGCTAAGGTTAGACGTGGCTATCCCCCACGCTCCTCTCTTCCTGTCTATCGCTCTCACCCTGTCTCTCTTCCTGTCTCCGTCTGTCGCGGTTGATTACGCTAATAAACGTATTGGAATGTGACAGACTGTTATTAGTGTGTCACCTCGGTGCTCGTGAACTTGAAAGATGACAAACACGGGCTTATTACAACCCACCGCTTAGGTATGTAAAGGAGACTAATGTTTACAAACGTTGGACGCTATCAGTAGCGAATGTAGACTTACACGAACCTGAAGTTAATTACTTGGAAAAGAGCCTCTTTCTACTTTGAAATGTTTCGTGAAACATAAATGGTCCGTTTTTGTTCGAAAATAGCGCCTGCTGTATTATATTATGTTTCGCTGCTTAATTTCTAACTCAATTTCTATTAATAGTAGTATTTCTATTAATAGTATCGCTTCTTTTGAACCATTTCTCTTCTTTTCTTTAGAAATTGTTTTCACGTAAATAATAGGTTTGCTAATTTTAGAATTAATTATGGTTTACGAGGATTGTGGAACTTAATACTGGGTCCCAGAATGAAACGGCGCCATTGTATCAATTAATTATACAGTCAAACATGTTTTTGTGCGGTCTCTTTTTATGCGGTATATGAAAATAACATAATATTATGCATTTTAATTCAATGAACGCGAGCATTTAAATGCGATGGATTATTAATAAGTACGATCGCGTTTGTTGAAACGCATCTATTGGATTACGGATAGTGTATTGCTTGACATTAACTACGTCTTTTGATCATTAAGAGAGGATTAATTTTTAAGTGAGAGTCAATGTAAATTTATTATTTTTTCTATTTAGATATAGTTTATTCCCAAGTGAGACTTTTGTTATGCGGTCCCTCTTCACGGCATACAAAAATATTTTCTTTAATATAGTACGAAAAATGATTTGTTATTTATGAAGTTTCTAAATATTTTTTTATTTTTTTTTTGTTTTGTTACGCGGTCCATATCTACCGCACGAAAACGGGTTTGACTGTATTCACATACTAGAGGTTAGACAATACATATAGAGGACGCATAGACAATAACGACATATAGAGAATAATAAGAGGCAATCCGTGTAGAAAGGGGAGTGCATAGAAGTCGTAAAACTCTGTAAGGTAAAAGAGAAAGGGTAAACAAAAGTGAGTCGAGAGATTGGTGGAACAGTTAAAAGGCAGGAGTATAATAATGAAAGTGCGAGATGTGAGATTGAAGAGATAAATGCGTCGACGCTAATGAAAAGAAAACAGGTACCGATATAAGACGCGTACCCGTTTCAACGGTTACGTCATTAGATTGTCTCTATCACTAGCAACAGCACTTCGATCCCTTGCATTCTAGACGCTAAACGAGTTCACCTTGAATTACTAAATGCTCTAAAAAGAGCGTCATTTCACTCCACGGTACTAATCAGTTTTCCAATTAGCGCTGTATACCTAATTCGTTAGATAATATTTTTGTCGCGAAGAAACCAAAATTTAAATTTCGCCCCTCAACAGGTTAAACCTTTGCACTCGGCAGTTTCGTTACAGACAGCTAACAATTTGGACGACTAAACCCTTCTTCTACCATAATCGAAGAGCCGTGGAAATAAAATATCTCGATACTACTTCAAAACGTACCAGTTTACCATTTCCTATATTTTCGAATTAGTCCTCGTACATTTTCTTACGATTCCAGTTACTGTAAATTCATAAATATCTACAGTCTAGTAATAAGCGTGTTCAAATTAATAATCAGTGGTTCAAATCTCTATGAAACAGCCCAATCCGTTATTTAAAATACAAATACAATCTTTTTCAGTCGAACTGTGGTTCTCGATAGTGAAAAAACTTTCGATTCCATTGTATCATATCTAAGTTGTTCACGTTCAATGAAAAATATTCCCCTAACAGTTACTACGCAATAGCGAGCAACCATGATAAACAGTAGGATACATGCTCAACAGTTTTACATGCTCCGAAGACACGCGTCAACTGAATAGACAATATGTCAAATGTACGCAATCCCAAAGACTTTCTTGCAACTACTGTAATGTATTCGTCACTCTATTCGGTAATGATGAGGGTAATTCCTAGCAGAGTTTGCTAAACTTACAGCGTCCTTCAAGCATCCGAGTGTAAAAGACTTTGTGTTTTTAAACTTCATCGTTTTCCATCTCGAATGTCTTGGCTTCTTCGTCCCGCGTTCCCGTAAAAGTTATCGTACGCAAATCGACGACGATTGAGAGCTACTGACACGCTTACGCGTGTATATGCAGACACGAGAAGAGGTACACGATTGTGGCCTAGATTTGACGTCCTTCCCTCCGGCAATGCTGTACCACTTCCTGCACACGCCTCTCTCTTCCTCCAAACTGACGCGGATCTTTTTTCTTTCAGCTTCCTTTCCCTTCGCCGGCTTTCCTCTTTCTTGTTTTCATCGGCTGGGAATGTGTCAGCGCGGGAAGAAAGTCGTCTAAACGGAACCGCGGGGAAAGTAGACGCGACGTAGGGTCGATACGTATTTTTATTGCTTTTACGCGCGACGGAGGATCTTCCTGTTGATGATCGATGGCTTAAGTTCGTGACCTTACGTCTAGAATAGTCCCGGACATAGGATCATCGTACACTCGTAAATCGTAATTATGGTTCTCGTCTCGACATGAAATCCTCGCAGCGTTCACGAATTTCTGTTCACCTTTAACCTCTTGAGGGATATTGACACGTACCTGAACGCAATACCTGTTTGAATTGAACAGGATGGTCCAAGAAAGTGTAACAAACTGTAACTTCGTTATCAGAACATTCAGAGAAAAATGTCAAGGGAAAAGATGAATGGTTCAAAGTGTACTATACTTCTAGGACCATATATTTTTGTAGGTGCAATGATGCATGTGCGATCGATAGTTGCGTTATTTTTTTTAACGAGAATGCAAATACGTAAAACAGTGTTAGAGTAAAGTGGTAAAAAATGATTACTTCGTGAGATTATATTTTAAACAATTGTTTGTAGCGAAGAAGATGCTTGTTACATTTACTTGGCCTACCCTGTATATACATAATATATTCCCCCGAAACCCTGAGACCTAACCGATCCAAAAAGATAATTAAAACGATTATTCTAATGAGCCACGAGAACTTGTCTAGCCTCAAAACTGACTGCCTGGGTTAGGTAATGTTCACATAACAGGTGTTTACATAATTAAAGACCTAATGTATTCATGTAATGTGACGTGAAATGTATGAATTCGACCTAAATATTGGACGGAATTGTTACGCTTTTTTCCCCACAATTATTATTGTTCACATGGCTGTAACTCGCTGCGTGCTCCAATAATTTTCTGATTCGCTGTACAATAGTGTATTTTGGATTAAGACTCCTCGGTTGAAAAACACGCTCTGTTAGCATCGAATTTGCGAATCACTGGGACAATACACGGTCGACGACGCAGGAATGCTGGCGCCATAGTTACACTCTCGCTTTCGAAATAATAATTATTTAATACCTGAAGCCGTGGTGAAATGCGAGTGGTACCGGTTTTCGGGCATCTCGACCCATCCCGTGTGTTTACCAGCACACAAGCTTTCCTTATCTTTCTTTCACTTTGGCGATTACCCTTTTCAGCTGTTGAAAGCATTTTCGAAAAGTACAGCGAGGGACAAAGTGATCATATTTTTCTTGTCGCGTTTAATTTTGCTCCTACTAATAAAACTTTCTACGAGCTAATTCGGAAAGTAAAGTATTCGGATAAGAGAACTTTTACACGATTATTCTTAAATTGAATTCATTTGGAATAATTTGC
>NC_071980.1:25730429-25810949 GCF_026283585.1 Hylaeus volcanicus
ACTTTTACACGATTATTCTTAAATTGAATTCATTTGGAATAATTTGCGATTATCGAGGAATGTTGAAATATTAAATATGAAATCCATACATTTTCAATAACTCTTACCTACGCTTTATCAGAACTTCATTCTGATTTCTTTACCGAATCACGACGCGTTGGAAATATAAAATTCGAAAGCATATTTAAGAAAAAATCTTAAATAATTAATTTCCATTTAACGTCTTACAATGTATGTTTTTCAACGTATGTATCAACATTCGAATGGCCAGTCGTGCGATTTCTCGTGTGTCAAAGCCCAGACGCGAAGTACCAGTCACGAGGTTTCTCATTTTTAAATAATAGGAGGGAATGTGGTCGGGCAAGCAATTCATTATTCATTGGGTCCATACAACGTACAGCTCCTTTATAAACATCTGCAACTTGCTGCTTGCTCGACCACATTCCATCTTTCATCTAAAAATTTAGGCAGGTACGAAACATCTTTGATTTGAAAATGAATATGCTGAAAACAAGATGCAACTATCGGTCTATTACGAGGAGGAATTGTTTTTGTTCAAGGATTTTATATTTGTAATAATACGTATTGCAATGTTCATTTGATTTTACTTTCAAATAGAATTGTGAAAAGCGATATATCACTTTTTATTTTGTAGAGTTAATCGATTTGATGAGAGAATGACTCGAATATCTTTTACTATGCAGAGACGAGAAATCGGCTGGCGAGTCTGACCACTTTTGACACAATCTCCTACATTACGGACTGAAACTACTGAAAGGTAGAGCATCAGGAAGGAGAGATTATACAATATGTAATCAGATCTGCTAGCCAACTTCTCATCCACTCTGAATAACACACTGTAAAATCTACAGTTCTTGTTTTTCGTTTTATTTATTTATTCTAGCGCATTGTGGCGTGACTCAATTACAACAATTTCTTCACTTCTGCGTTTGTTTCTTAACACTTTGTTAATCCATTATTGAGATAACATTTGATACTCCCGTAATTATATAAATTATGAAATATTATATAAATATTAACGAAGAAACTATTCCAATAGGTAAAGTAAATATTGAATAATATTAAATTTGTCAAAATAAAAAATATCTACAGTACCTACAGTAAGGAAGGTAACCCTGATTCCCTTACTTTGCTGTAGGATGAGGAGAAAGAAGCAAGGAGTCACCGAGGGCGAAGGAGCATCCATCCTGCTACTCGTCGCATTGGCTCCTGTTATCTGCTCCGCTGGAATCCTGGACCCTTGGCAGTGGGCGCGTAGCGATCGAATCGAGGTCAACATTCCTTGGTTGCCATGTAATTATTTTCTCGAACCACTATCTCCCAGTTGACAATTAACGATACAGTATTTTCATTCATTCGCGTATTTATAAAGAAAAAAACACTATGCAATCACTAATCTTCCAAGTATTTGCCACTACATCTGTCGCCAGTCGTCAATCATCACAATCATCGTTACCGTCGATTATGAGAATCATAAATCATCACAATTATCATAATCGTCAATCAACAGAATCATCAGTCGTCACAATCGTCTATCGTTAGATTTATGAGTCGCCTCAATCATAAATTGTACAAGTCGTGGATCTCGTGGTCTGGCAGTGAACATGTCAAATGCTAGTTCGATGATAAAGTAATCAAGAAAATATTATACATCGATTTTACGCTGTTACAAAAAAATTTCTTATTTCAAGCGGTCCGTATGCTTCGTTACAAAAATACAATTATCACCATTGGCATCTTTTCTTCCTTCTTCTTCGCTTTATTCTGCTGTTGAACAGGTGAACGTTTTTATTTAAAATTCAAACATTATTTTCAATTTGAAGTCAATTTAACACTTCATCTACCGAGAATCTATTTATACGTTTTTTGACACCAGAGTCTACTTACTAAAATTTATCAATTTAGTCGTTGGTTGTCTACTTGCGATGCTCAATTTCTCTCATTGCTCAAGGGTTCTGATATACCTTGCAACAGTATATAGAAATTTTAATGTCAGCCTAGATTAAAATAGATTAATACAAAAAGCTCTTTTCCGAGGTATAGACCCTTTCTAAATCGGGCGGTAGTTGAAGTGTCACCTTGATAAAAATCGATTCTTAGGCGAAGATAGCTCTGCCTGGACGAACCTCCTTTAGTACGTAACTTTACCATAATTGTCTCTATGATTACGATTGTTGATTAATTTGTTACATTTTACACTTGAGTATGTTTTCATTGTCAGTCGAGAACGAGACACGTTGCTACGACGAGCTAGGCTGTTTGAACATAACCAGGAGCTGGTACCATCTCATCCACAGACCACTCAACGTATTCCCTCTACCGCGAGAGGTTATCAATACAAGATTTATCTTGTACACGAAAGAGAATCCTCTGGAAGTAAGTATGCTTAAACGTAAGGTGTTTAGGTATTTAACTATTAATTACAACCATTCGATACTTCTAAATCCCGTCTTCACGATCGACGTTTCTTCTACTCGAGTCCAAAGATTATACCCTCGGCGTATTATCGTCATTTAGTAAAGTTGACGCGAATGAGACCATTCTTAACATGTTAACTGCCAGACTAATACTCGCGAACATTTCTGCCAGGTTGAAATATCATTTTGAGACAGTCGGAAGTTATATGTGTAACGTAACATTTACGGTAGTACTTGTTTTTGTAATCTCGCCAAATTCACGAACCATACCTGGAAGCTTAATTTAATTTTAATAAGCTGAAATAATGAAAAAACAAAAGGATGAGTATTTAGAATGTATTATCGTTTATAGTTTAGATTTCAATTTCGATTTCTTTAACCATCAAGTTTACGATCCGCTGTAAAGAAGAAATTTTGTGACAGTTGATATTAATGTATCGATATCAGTAATCAACAAATGATTTATTACTTTTTAGTTGTTTCGTTTCTGTTTCAGGGTCAGGTGCTAATAGCCTCTAAAGATAAGTCTATCAAACGATCCTACTTCAATCCAAAAAGAAAAACAAAATTCATCATACACGGTTTTATAGATACTCCGCTTAGTAATTGGGTCAAGGTAAGCTCGAAATCAATGATTTATTAACAATAGTCTTGTGAGCGTTTAACCCTGCGCTGTTGCGATAACTGTTAAATTTAAACCTAAACTCTGAAAGTTTTTTCACAGAATGAGCAGCTCATGAGTAATTTAGTATCATCCATTTAGGTGAATCAACCTACTCGGTTAATCCTTGAGATACAAATTTTCGGAGTTCTTTTTACAAGCAATATCTTATTTGATCGCTATTTTAAAGAGAACGTTAATTGAATTTTTATTAACCGTAGGAGATGAGGAACGAATTACTGAAGCACGATGATTACAATGTTATCATCGTCGACTGGGCTGGAGGTAGCCTGCCACTGTACACCCAGGCAACTGCTAACACTAGACTTGTTGGCCTTGAAATAGCCAATCTCATCAAACATTTACAGGTAAATTGTATTTTAATTATTTTTTAAACTATCTCAGAAAAACCTATTACTTCACTTTACTTTCAGATGGACTTTCAGATCGTTCAAGTTCATTTTAAAACAGTACTACTGCCCGTGTAACATTCGGCATTTCATGCATGTTGATTTTTTCTCCATGACATGAAAATAATGTCCTGTACATAACACGAACGTATCTTCCATATACATGACTTAGCAATGTAGTAAATTTGTAATAACAGTAAATTTGTATCGTGAATTGCAGTGAATTGTAGTTTTCCACAGAGTTTAAGTCGACAGTACTGTAATGCCAATTTTTGCGCGCTCCGCGTGCTTAGTGTCTTAAGCGTGACAAATGCAATACTGCATACAATTGAAAAATAAAATAAAAAAATCAAGGATACATTTAATCCACCCTATTCAATATTTAATATAGAAACACGGTAAATAAAGACGTTTACGCGTTGTCGTTGAGTTGACAGCAAATTAGATGGAGTAAATTTTCTTCCTAAAAAGCAATTGAAAAAAAAGAAAAAACCAATGAAAGTAATTGTCCTTCTGTGAAATACAGACAAATTATAGACTGGATCCGAACGATGTACATCTGATTGGACATAGTTTGGGAGCGCACACAGCTGGTTACGCGGGTGAAAAATTAAGTGGAAATATTGGTCGCATCACTGGATTGGATCCTGCAGAGCCCTATTTTCAAGGAATGCCTAGTCATCTGAGGCTCGATTACACAGACGCAAAACTGGTTGACGTCATCCACACCGATGGTAAAAGCATCTTTTTCTTAGGTAAGAGAAACCTTTATAGACAGTAAAATCGCCAATGTTACAATAACAAACATTCGTAAAAATTTAACGATTTACCAACCAGTAGCCTATTAATCGTTTTTTTTTTTTTTTTGCTATGTCAAGCAATACCATCTTATCTATTACTAGCACGATAGCATTGTACGCTCCTATCATTATATAAATTACGATACATATAAATATTGATCTAAAAAAGATTGCAATAAATAAAATAAATATCGTATAATACTAATGTTGTGCGAATGAAGAGTGTTATTAAATTTAATTATATGACCAAACGCTACTGACTGGTAAAGTGTTAAGAAAGTATATGTTTCGATTGCTTTCGTTACGAAAATTCAATAACTACCCACAAACTTGCAAAGAAAAGCTCTGAGAATCTATGAAATCATTAAATTCACATCGCATATTTATATTAACTTAGTATACAATAAGGACTTCCAGGATACGGGATGAGCCAGCCGTGCGGTCACCTAGATTTCTACCCCAACAACGGCAAAGAGCAGCCAGGCTGTACAGATCTGAGCGAAACAACTCCTTCTCTGCCTCTGACACTGATAAGAGAGGGTCTAGAAGAGGCGTCGAGGGTGTTGGTGGCTTGCAATCACGTGCGTGCCATAAAACTCTTCATCGAGAGCATCAACTCGAGGTGCCACTACGTAGCCCACGAATGCTCCAGTTACGCCAGCTTTCTGAGGGGCGAATGTTTCTCTTGCAAGAGCAACAACAGCCTCAGCTGCGGTATCATGGGATATCACGCTGACAGCAGTCCTGCGCTAGTTAGGAGGCAATCAATGGGCCAGGATGTTCTATCGTTGCTGGGCTCGAAATTTTTTTTCACCACTGGCAAGGATGACCCTTACTGCAGTGAGTACTATCGATATCATTATCATTTTTTGTTTAATTCCGCTATGAAAATTTCCAACTTTTTGTGGGTCCTTTATTTCTGGTTTCATTCTCAAATAAACTCTATCGCGTTTGCTATCGTGTTTTATTTAGGCGAAGTCGTATAACTTGACTATACGACTTCTGATATACCAGTCTTGCATTTATTCATTCTTTACATTTATTTAGCTCCTGCTTTGCATTACTTTGCATTTGCTTATCCACTGGCCCTCCCTGTAGCTCGGGTACCTCGGAATCGCTAAGCTCCGTACTGTAGCTACAATCAAACATAGCTACAGCCCCTGAGGGTTCAACTCGGTAGAGAACTACAATTTATTTTAAACTGATATATAAATTTACTTGCTTTTATCGCTACGCAAAAAAAGAACGTTATCGTTAAAAATTGATTTAACGTGAGAACCAGGAAATTAACGTGCGAGATAGTTTATTCAAATTTTTTTATTTGTCCGCAAAAAATACTCTATCGTAATAATTACATCCGGTCATACGATACACGGCATAAGAGAAATTGGGCAGAAACGTGATTTTTCATTTTTAAACTATCGAATGTTGAAAATTTGGTTTAGAACCACTTTCGACCCGCGGAAAATATAGTATTTTATATGACTCTGTAAGGAACAAGATTGTACACCACTGATCTATATACGGTAAATATTAAGCACGCAAAACGAACATTAGAAAGTATAAAAGTTTCTCTAATAGTCTCATACAGTCAAAGAAGAAAGCGAAGTCGTCATATATTTACACAAGAGTTACATCAGAAGTTTAGTGAACGTCTCCTAAAAGTATAGAAACACAAAACAGGTTGAAATACTGTTTGTCGCCGTCATGTCGGTCGTTAGAGTTCCTTTTAAATATTTCGGGAACCGTTCGGGTATAGATTTTTCTTGCAATTATTTAACATCATAAATTGCGACCGGCTGCTTTCACCCTACTATCATGGCGAGGAAAATTGCCGTGTGTCAAGAAGCTAATTTAACTCTGTCCTACGTATGTATCGATTAGAAACTTGCAGAAACAATTTCACTGATAAACCAATATAATCAACAAGTCCACTACTTTTTAAACTATTGCCCTTAACAAACTTCTTACGACTAACGTAAATTTTTATACAAGTTCTCCATTTTTTGAAGTGATCGAAGTGAAGTGAAGTGAAGTGATTTCACTGGTAGAAATATCTATTTTTATGCATCTTTGAGACTTTCAAAAAAATAGAGACTTAGAAATTGACAATATGAATATATTTTCGATAAGAATTCATTTGAAACAAAATTTAAACCTTTTAGAAATATTCGCAAGTACTAGTCCGTCCTTCAACGTGTTGATCTACCAATAATACTATTAATTACTTTTATTCTAATTTCTTGGTATCTTAATCGTTCTTTGTTAATTCTTATCTATTTCAGGAAGGCATTATAGAATTACTATCAACCTCGCGCGTCCACCGACTGCAGAAAGCTGGGTTCAAGGTTTCATGAAAGTCACTCTTCGAGCTGAAAATGGTATAATGCGTGACGTCGATCTCACTCCCAGGTAGCATTTTCTTTCTCTCCTGATTTTATACTTTTAATCAATTGAACGACTCCGTTTAAATTTATTCGAGTAAAAATGATTTTCATTCTTTCGTGAATGCAAAAGTAGACCTTTTAGGTTTTCAGACACTTTGGCTATCAGACTCGAGCAAACTTTCAGCTCTTGTAACAAGCAAATTTTCTAAACCGATTCACAATGCGCAACATAAAATACGAGTTACGTTTAAAATTATTCATATGCTAAGCAACGCGGTTCCCACTTAAAACCAAGCATCCCCACTTGCAAAAGTGATTGTGACCACTCTCCAGCAGGGAGAGATATTTAAAAAAAAAAAAAAAAAGAAAAAAACAAATAAACTGTACATGTTCTTTCATCTGTAACTTGTAGTGGTTACATGAAATTGGAACATGGATCGACAGTGCGAATGGTGGTCGCCCATCCAGCGGGGGCAACAGGAGATATTGGGAAAATTAGGCGAGTTGAGCTTTCATGGACATACGACATGGACGTGCTGCAACCGCGATCATTATGCTTTTTCTGGTGCAACGATCGACTTTACGTGAATAGCGTCACCGTTGATGTCATGGAGCTTCCTGGTAGAGGGTAAGCTTCTTTTTTTACAAAACTATAAAGCCGTTCTATAAGTTACGTAATTCTAGAAGGTGAGAAATTACCGTGATCACATTTACCTACTCTATTTCCGTATATACAGAAAAAGAGAAGCAGACTTCACCAGTAAACTTTGCTCAGCGAGCAGACAAGAGTATGCAGAAATTGCTAGTGGATCCACAGCATCGTTCATTGATAACTGCTGACATATCACTTCGAATTTACTAGAAAGTGATTTCGATTATTGGCTTAAGGTACTTAATACTGTTCCTGTAGAAAATACGATGATTGAACATTTGTAGCACGAACAATGAAAACTGTATGACCTATCGAGATAAATTCATGTTGAAGTAATCTTATTGTATACTTCGCAACACTTTAATTTTGAACATATTTGCTACACTACAAAACGTAAAACAGTGTCTATGTGTATTTAGAAAAATGTATTTTCGATAAGAGTTAATTTGAAACAATATTTATATTTATACTTATATCTGTAAGGGGAGTTATCACAAATTTCTAAAACAAAATTAAGAAACTTATACACGATGGTACGTTCTTCGAATGGAAAACATTTACGTAATTATTTTTAAATGCCACAGAAAACTTTCTACACAAAAATCAAAGAGACAAGAAGTACTATCTCCACGGTAAATCCGTTTGTAGAATTGTCGAGTGGTCACCGTTTCGAAAGAATATTCAGACGTTTTTCCAAAAAAGCAATGTTAGCTTATAAGAGGAGGCTATGATCAAAACAAACGCATTTTGAACAGTAACAGGCTTAATGCAGGGGTCGATGAGTATAAACAAAGTGTAAAAAGTAAGCTTTCACTTGTGCCCAGTATTGTCTCGATTCGTTGATATTGAAATTTTTCATTTTCAATATTGATGTCTTGTATCGATGATTTTTTTTTTTTATATAAAAATAGTTGGCCAGATATGGCGAATATTCTACAGATTATTTATCCTCATTGTACTCTACATCATGACATTGGTACCGCTTAGAAATCGTAGCCTTCCCTTATTAGATCAACGAAGGCATGCGTAATGTGTGATCTGCGGCAGTATTAATATGATCGATTACTTTGTACATCTTGTATATAAAATTGGGTATGTGTAATTAATGTAAGATAATGCTAGAGTATTATGTAAAAGCAAGTATTCTGCGAGTGAATATCATCGGTTTCTGGAAAAAATTGTACCAATTTTTATATGATATTTACATAGAAACAGTGTTTGTTGCAGCATAACAGCGACAACCTTTTGTGATATTTTCTTTGTATAATTTAAATACTATATTTAATACATAATTAACTGGTAACGTCGATTAGAATTGTACAAACCAGAAGTAAGACAGCGGCTGTAAGCAAATACGAAATACTTTGTGTACTGCATATTGTTAATACATCTCAAGTATTAGAAATAATCTTTATACATACATCTCAGATATGAAATATAGATTTGTTATGCCATAATAGAATGACAGCATTGTAATTGAAAACTAGAATTTCTGACGGCATACGTTCTTATAAAAAAAAAAAAGTATGACCATCTTTCTTGTAGTAATAATTGTTCAGTAACTGCAGGAAAAGAAACACACTTGTACAGCTTGCTAATCTTTTGCAATTTTACTCCTCGATAAACATTGTACACGTCGATTCATCGCTGATACAAAAAGATCATCGTGGAGTGCAGCTATACACGATAACACATGATTTTTATTTTACATGAGATTCAACAATAATCGAGTAAAAAAGCCGTTCGTGTTTGGTCAACGCGGTAACAAGGGTTGGTAAAATACAGGATGTTCAGAAATTGCGGGACAACTCTTTAGGATCCAGATTTGCTGATTTTAGTACATTTTTTTTGTCGAACCTAGTTCGACATAGAACCACAACGAGTTAATAGAAATCGAAAAATCCTCCACCGTTTTGTAAGCTGAGACGTCGTTTTTGGGATACAAGTAGTTAAAATTAAAAGATCTCTAATTCCTAAATTTGAATTGCTTGCATTGTAAAAACAAAACCTCGGACAACAAAGTGGTAAAGTACTTTTGTTCCGTCACGAAGAACATAAACGAACCAACGAACTTTCCACGTTTTATGTTCTTCGCGACGGAACAACCTTTCGATTTCTACTTGTACCGTAATTTTAAGACACCCTGTTTGTAATATGATATATAGAGATACACATAATATAATCTAATAGTCTCTATTTGTATAACGTATAATTTGCATATATAAATAATAAATAGAAAATGAGGAGCGAGACTGGTGATTAGCTTGATAAGACTTTAGCACTAAATTACCATTACGAACATTCATAAGACTATGGGGCTGGTGATAATAACCAAACAAGGTAATATCGAGAAGATAATTGAGAACAGTGAAATAACTAACAATACTTGTGAATATACAACTGATTCATTTGGCATAGTAGTCAAGAGCGTTCTTTATTCTAGCGTAGTAGAATAGGTCAGTGAAGATCATCGACCCAAGCAGTTCCTAATGACTCGATTAGAGTACGAACAAAAGCCATTTCTTTGCGTGCATTTTCCAAAATCACGCGGGGATCTTGAGAGGTACACCGCAATATATTTGGTGCCATCACCATTGCTAAATTGTTTGCGTCCATTTTAGTACGAACAACCACTTCAGGTCTCGCGAATATCTAGAAACAAACATGACACCGGGAAGCGTCAATTATTATCAACCATGAAGAGGTCGTGAAAGCCTCAAATATTTTATTCAGGTAATATAAGTAACTGAGAAAATATTCACCTGTAGAAACCGTATTAGGTGGCACAGAACTCGACGGTTCAAATCAGGTAGTCGGTCTACAAGCGCGGCAACATTAGCTGCAGAAACTTCAGCGTCATCGTGTCTCATCGATACGCACTCCGTGTAAAAGGAATCAGGTATCAGAGGTTCGTAGAGCTCTCGAACCCATAATTTCAATAAAGAAGCAGGCGCGTGTGCATCCTGAGAAGCTGCCAAAATTGTACCATCCTCGAACCTGTCCAAGCATGCTTTCAAAGCGCTCACTTCATCCGCATCCGCGGATACTCTGAAAATACCCTCGGTTAGGATACCGCCTCGCGCCAACACTTGGCGCGTTAATGTAGTTTGTATCCATGGTAACTCTCGGTTTGGGAATCTGTCTCTTTGCAAAGCCATCACCTCTGAAAGCGTTGCACCGAACATGGATGCCCGAAAAATTTGAATCTATGGTAAACAAAACAACGGAATTAATATCTATTTCATGAGAAAAAAAAATGTGTAACAAGGGAACATACTCTTGCTTGATCAATGTCTTCTATGGTAGCTTTGCGGGGTTGTCGTTTGCCGTGTGCTCCAATTCGTTGTAGGCGTCGGCAGGCGACGGTTGCGTAATGACTAACTTGTACATGAATTGGCCACTTGGCTACTTCCGGGAATTGAAAATTGGGATCACGGTGTCTGTTCATGTACCCCTCGAGGTAAGGCTCAAATGTCGCACTAGGTGGCACGAAAGCCAAACACACAGCCATCAATTCCCAACCTCGGCGTAAACTTTCCTTCCGTGGATTCTCTGTAGTTTGTCTACAGATCTGGACATACAATTCATCCCGCAACGGTGGCTTTGAGAATGCAGTATTTACAATGTCCATGGCTACGGTGTCTAATGTCATTCCCATGTTAGCTTTCCGATCACCCATGTACACTTGTACCAATCTAAACAAATTGCAAGCTTCTCGCTTGAGTAATTTCTCACCATCCACAACTACAAGCATAGGTTGTGGTATAGGGTCTTTCGACCAGCTGAGAATGTCTCGAACGCTGAACTTTTTCCGAAACAATAATCTCAGTCCCTTCGGTCTACCACAATTCAAATTAAGATTGTCTTGTGCGTATTTCTCTATATCACCGCCGCCTGCGCTGTCGTTTCGCCTTGCTTCGTCGATGTCGGTGTTATCAACGATACCAATGGTAGGAACAGAACTTATAGTAGATACTGGAAGTGTTGCTTGTCTCGTAGTCGTCACACTATCACGCGCCTCTGTATGCGAAGCGATATTTGGCGGCGACGGAGGTCGTACTTGCGGCCTTGTGAGCGTATCAGCAGTGTTATAATAAGTCGCTAAGCCTGCCGCATCGTAATTACCCAAATCTACGATAATGATTAAAAATATAATACAAGTCATAATAAATACAAATACAAGCCATTTTCTGCGCGAACAACATCAATTAACCTGCATAGTGATCTTCAAGGTACTCTTGGCTAGAAGAGTCACCTTGGTTGCTCGCTGCCTCGTCATCCGCGAACTGATCGTCGGAATCGTAATCGCCTCTTCCGCCAATTCCTTCACCTCTCCCACCTTCTTCGTCTAAGGAATCATCACCTTCTTCTACAAACAAAGGATCTCCGAACTTGTAACAACCTAAAAAATTTAATAATTTATTAATAACGTAAGATACCACGAAATTCTATTTTGACCTTATCAGACTCAAGGAGAATATATTATCTATACAGGAGAAAATCACAATACTTCAAATATTGTATTTCAAAACAAAGCCAACATTGCCAGTATCTCCTTGTTGTGATTGAACCCTGAAAAAGCTTGCTGCAATGTTGGCGACATGTCGGAGTATCTTACCCGAAGAATACGGTTTACACCCGGAAGTCTCAGTTAATGAAGAACCGAGCTGTAAAAGTCTCAAATAAGTAAATTGAAAGATGATTACATACCTGAGAGTTTTGCTTGTTGGAGAATATATTGCTGAAGTGGCAACAAGTGATCTGGGTCGGATAACAGATTTCCATAAAACGGAGACGGAGGCGGACTCGGATTACCATTACTTTTCTTCTTTTTGCCGTCGTCCCCTTCCGTAAGTCCTTCTGTTTCTTCGCCTACGGCACTATTACTGCTACTGTTACTACTATTGCTACTGCTAGTGTTACTGCTAAGTCTTTGTCTAGGTTGCTCGTGACTTTGACTTATTAAATAACGCTCGTGCATGGAGTCATCGTCTCTATCTCTCCTTCTTGATTGTTGTTGATGTAGTTGCTGCAGCTTTTGTTGCTGCTTTTGTTGTTGTACAAAACTGTAACTGCGAGCTAACGGTTGCAACCCACCTTAACAAAATTTATATATATTTCTGTGATAAAATATAAAAAGATTTATGCTTAATGTACGATTTATAGACTTACAGTCCAACGAATTATTACATGCTGTATTTCTTCTATACTCTTTTTCTCTATCACGTTCACGCTCTCTCTCTCTTTCTACAACCTCAAGGCTTCTTTGTTTCGATGCATTACTTAGGATACCTGTACCCCTTATGAGGCTTTTAGACGGTTCGTTCCTCTCCACTAATATCCCACCATACATGTCTCTAACGTTCGCTTCCGAAAGAGACACCGAGCATCCATGATGCCTTCTTCCTATACTACCAGTATTATCTTGCTTATTCATATTACGCGGATGCATGGAACTTGGATAAAAGGCTGATGAGTTCGTTTTGTCCAAACTATTTACTCTCTCTCTATGATGAATCTCCCTTTCCCTATGATAACGGTTACTACTTTCCACCAGGGAGCCATATTTCTCACCCTGCGATTTATAACTATGACTCAATTGAACTTCTGGCGGACGGTACGGAGGCATTTCCTGCCTGAATATTCTAGATTCCATCAACGAATCACGATATGGCGAAGTGCTTGGTTCAGGACCATAAGAACCTCTACTACTTTCTCTACCTGCAATATTACAAATACGAATAACGTTGTTTTATTTTTTTTTTTTTTGTTCCATTATATAGTCGAATAAAAATAGTGTGCAACTTAAAGAATTACGAAATTTAACTCACATTCTTACCATTTTTATTCTTCTCCAATTCTAAATTCCCTGCCCTGCCCTCGCGTTGCGAGTCGATGAATGTCTTTTTCTTAAAAAGAGGAGTACTCGTCGAAAGTGATAAACCTAACGGCGGTGGTTCACCTAACGGAACCGACTTCTGATTCTTTACACTTTCCAAGGTTCCACTTTTATGTCCTCTGGCTTCCAAAGTACCACTGTGTTGTCTGGGGGAAGATTGTGCTTGATTTGTTGGCGTTTGAGGAGCAGGGCGATGATGATGACGGTGTGGAGAATCCAATAATCGATACCCAGTCGATTCCAAAGACGTTCGACTGTGAGAAACAGAACTGTCGCTGGAACGTCCGGAGTCCTGAGAATGATTATGTTGACGGCGTGCAGTGGGTACTTCATGATGCCTATGATGCCTGTTGTTATGGTGATGATGGTGATGATGATGTCGTCTTGAAGATGGCGATGGTGAAGGAGGAGACGTTTGAATATCTACACCGACACCAGTTGTACGTGTTTTATTTACACTACCGCTTTGCTATAAGGAAGAATACACTGTAATATTTATTTCCTATTACACAATATTTCTAGAGTAGTAAACTTACTAATGAAGAAGACAAATTAGAACTTTCCTGATGACTAAACCGCGTTGATCGACTAACAGAAGGCGTTTGCGTCTGTGTTGACACAGATTCTTTCTTTCTTGGCTCAGTTGATTTTTGAATATTGATTCCACTGCTGCTCGCTGGCTCTGTGTTCTGTTTTAATGTCTACCATACATTTTGAATAAGCTTTTACATAACAAGATACAATCATCTTTTTTGTATTAATTTGTAATAATAGTATAAGTGTAATATTAATAAAAAAAAAATGAGTAGAATATTATCTATCAATTAAAATTTTACGAATATTAAGTATCGAAATACTTTTGTCATGATTATTAGAAATAAAAATTTATGCTATTTTTATAGATAAAGAATATGATTTGCACTAGAAATTAAATAAAAAAGTATAACTTTTGTGAACATAATCCCTAATTAATTAACAAATATTGTTACTGTATCTCTGCAATGTAAATAACTAATGTAATCTTAAAAGACTTTCAGACTTGTTGTACAGTATAATGAAAGCAGAGTTTTTTCTCTTCTCTACAAACGTCTATTTATAGCTGAAAGGAGAGCAGACAGCATGCACACTTATATCTCCAACACTCTACAGAGTGCCTACATTAATATATCATGGTAGAAAAATATTTATAAATCATTATGCACACACATGTGCCAACAGAATGTATATCTTTAATAAGTCAAATGCTATGACAATATGTAAGATATACAATGTTAACAGATTTTGTATCATTATCCAAAATTCAACATATTCTTATGACACACCCTTCCAAATAAGATATTTGTTATCAAAGGTGAATCACTTACCTGAAGCTTTGCTAAAGGTATGATGTCACAATCACTTGGACGGTGCCACACGGTTTGTTGGGAAGTTGCATTATAATAATAAAAGCGTGAGGTATTCTGATCAAATAATTCCCACCACTGATTGTTATCTGTTTTTTTCCTGTAATTAGAAGCACAGCAGTGAACTGTACACCGAAATATGTAGAATCAGATAAATTATTTAATGTAAATAAGAGAATTCATTTTGAATGTTACAAAATTCAGGCCACACAAAACATTTAAATTCAAAGCACACATCAAAATAGAAATCTTGTCCATTATAAATGCTTCCTAACTTATAAAAGGAAATCCTTATATGAGAATAACTTTCACTTAGTTAATTAGATCAGAAAGACAACCTGATTCTAAACAATTAATTGTTCTCCTTGTTGGAAATGTTAATTTTATATTATTAACATCTGTAAGTGATTTAAACTGGATCATAAATACATGTTCTATGTGAAATAGTGTAGAATCTATACTTTCACAAATTTTTGAAATACTATTGAAGATATTATGGTAACTTTTGTTATTGCTATATAAATTATTCATATTATATGAGACAAATTTTCATATAACACATTTCCTATAACACAATAATTTGTCTATTGTATTGATTTTTACATGAGAAAATATTTATATCTTACACTGGTACACCAAGTGGAGGATCCCATACGCACTCTCCGGTTGTAAGATTGGCATACATATGCTCTCTGGTGCGAGGGTCTATAATTTCCACCCATTCCATTCTACTGTAATTACACAAAATTTGTTAATGTTTTATTTTGTAATTATATGTTTCAACTTTGCTTAAGAATTTTATTAAAGTATACATTTTAATTACTCTTCAATATTTCAAACAAAATAGTTTTGCACAATCGCGAACCACTGGATTGCTTTAATTAAAAGTTTATTTAAAAAATCTTTTCATTTTCAATATATTGAAAAATCATGATATTTAAAACTGATAAAGTGTCTTATATATATACCCAATCGTTAAAGTATGTAGGGTGAATACGTGATCAATTTGTTACTCCTTTTTATTACTATAATTAAAAATTCTAAAAATAGTACAACAAAATGAAAAACATGTAGATAGTTGGAATACATTTACTGCATAGTTTAAATTCGCGTTATACGGCGTTTATAATCGTGTTGGACGGCGTATGAATTTTATTTTTTTAAATTAAGAAATAAAAATAACAAGACTGCACTGGAAGTTATAAATAATTAATCAATAGCATTCTGCCGAATCTGCAGCAAAATGCAGTACACGCTAAAGGTGCTTTATTAAATCTCTTATCTTAAAAGATAACTATAAAATGAAAAAAATCGAAACTGTAGCAAGGTGAAAAATCGAAACGTCGAAAAGAAATATATGAAATCGAATAAAGTTTTGTCATAATAAAAGGGTGTTCACCCCCACCCCCCATATAACCATAAATTGATAGGAATGTTAGCCGCAATACGAGCAACTGTCTGATGTCATGCTATCCCTTTAATTGACTGAAATAGGCAGCAGAAATACATTCGTACACACATAGTTGTACACAGAAAGCAAAAAAAAAAAAATGAAAGTAGTGACAGAGATAGAGAGAAGGCAGGAACACACGGGTTCGATAATTCACATAAGGTGCAAATGGAAAAAAATCGCGGAAAACAAGACCCACCCAGTCAGTATAACGACATTAAAGTGCACGAGATAACACAGTTGTGTTTGAGAAATAAGTCGAGGCTCTTTCCCAAGAAAACTGGGACGGGTCACTGGGAAAAAAATTCACTATCGATCTACGAAACATAGCCACTCTGTATGTACCCTGTCGTATTTCCATTTTCCTAAAAGCAGAAAATTTCTTTCTCACCCGTCGGATGCCATCGCGGAGAATTAATCCCGAGCTCGAGAGGCACAAAACACGGGACGTCACTTCGAAAACACTTTGTGACACTTCACAAGCACCACGGTGACACTTCGGATGTCGCAACGTCCCATTTCCATGAGCACGAGCGACGCAGCCCCTTCATGGCAGCTCACCGGCGGCCATCTTTTTTCTCTCTTCGCTTTATCGTTCTGCCACTATAGGAAACGAAAACTTACTTTATCTGAGACTTCAAGCACATCTGAAGATGCGCTTGCGGATCTGTCTATTATAGTATTATACCATCGGTGAGTACTCACAAAGTCTTGCAGAGTCTATTCGCGATTATATTTCGCTTATGGTTTGGTATACGGTAAGCCAGAGAAGTATTCGAACGCTTTCAAATGAGAGGTTTGACACTTAAAAAATGCAAGTCATATTATGAATTCCAAAACAATTTTAGTTCTGTAATAATACGTAAGTATTATGATTGTGCATGTTAAGTTTGAACTATCTTCAGCAACGTAAACAATACTTGAGAAGCATTTTTTCGGCAATATCGACCAAATGGACCCCACAAAACTATTCGATCGACGAAGCTTTTAATACAGCAATCCTTAAATTTGACAAGATGTAAACATTGCCTTCCTCGATTTGTGTTCAGATACTTCACAATTTCTACTTTGTTGCTTTATAGCTTTATCTGTGATGAAAAATAAAATAATTGAAGTACATACAGCATTTAAACATTGAGTCTAGTTAGCAAATGTATAAGATCTATGTATTCTTCATAATATTTCTTATAAAATATACTGTTAACTTTCAAACAAAACAATGTAATTTTCAGCTTGCGATTAGTGCATATAGCTATATTTTGATATTTCAGTGGCTTCACATATGACTAATAATTTGTCATTATTATGGAAAATAAAAAAATGAGACTTCTGATGTTGAATCCATAAAACTTATTAGCACAGAGTACTCTTGTAGGGACAAAATTTTGATGTTTTTCAGAAGAATGGATTGTTTACGATACATAACATGATAAATCTGAAAATTTACAAACTAAAAGCTCAGTGGTACTGGAGTTGAAGTCTTTCAAATTTAACATGCAAAACTTTGATGTTTATGCATTATTATTTATGAATAACATTTTTCAATTCATTCAAATACTTTCATGGTTTACCAATGCACTGTGATTTCTTGGTTATGGTATTCATTGAGTTCAATGCTTGAACGAACATCAATTATATTGTACGAGAAGAATATTATTATATACTTTCTCTATAAATTGGCATTGTCCCTTTGCTGACACTTTCTATAAAACTGTCATCTCAATATATACAATACACACAAACACTATTGAGGTTAGGAACACCGACCGATATATTTTGTTTTAATTCTGATTTTATAATTTTACTGACAGAGATTTGTGAACTTTTAATTAAATTCTGTAAAATTTATTACATCGTTATTCATTGTTACAAAAGCGTATCAACGTAACAAATGTTAAATGACATTTCTAAGTAATGCTTGTTACTCGAATATTTGACGTACAAAAAGTCGAACGTATCTTTTTGGTTAACATCCGCCATTATTTTGTTTTGTTTTAATTCGCGACAGAAATATACGCGCTGAATACTTCACAAAAATAGCTTTTTTACTATAATAATTAACAGACACGATTGGGAATGACATCCATGGAATTTTGTGAAAAGTGACCTAATTGTTTTCCTCTTCTACTCGCTTCTGCTACTCAGATTACGTTACAACGCTGTATTGCGATTTGTAATTCGTTGATTGCAAGCAAATTATGACATCATACATCATTTGAGTAGATTCATACACTCAAATGACATTGACACATTTGCTGTAAGTTGTAATCAAGTACATCTACTTTATTTATCGTTTTGCAACGCTATAGGCTTTCTCTTGTTTCATAAACAAAATTTATAATGAAACGTTTTCATGTTTTTTTTTTCTTTATAAAATAAGATTAATAATGTATATTATCGAAGGGTTTATTGATTTTTTCTCAATTAGATTATCTCTACTGTATTTTGCATTTACATATAAAGGAACTTATCAAATTCATAGTAAGATATTTCATACTGAAATTGATATACTGTTGATACTAATATATACAATGTTTCACCAGCACTGAAGCTAGCTTTTCAAGTGTCAAATAATACATTGACATTGGTGTGCATTATGTAGCATTTTCTTTGTTGTTCATCTAAACAATTATAATAATTGCTATAATTAGTGAACTGAGCTGTGAGTTTGATGATTGGTTAATGTTTTTCTTTTTATGGAAATGTTAAACAGAATCAATGAATTTCAAATTGCTTGAGTCATAACTACAGTTTCGATTGAAATTTAATATTTAAGTTACAACAGTGACTTGCATCAGCCAAACCAAAAGGCTAGATATCTACATTAAATTTCATCGCAGTGGTACTAAGAATGGATACAATGGATCAAGATGTATTGACAGTACTGAAACTTTTAATGATAGGTGAATCAAATGTTGGAAAGTCAAGGTATTTATCAAACAGAATAAATTAATTTTATCTAATCAATATATTTATATCACAATCTTTGTATTAGCATCATTCTTAGATTCACGGAGGATGAATTCTATGAGAATATGCAGAGCACAGTTGGTATGGATTATAAAACTAAACAGATCACAATTGATGGCAATACAGTGAAACTTGCTATTTGGGTTAGCTGTTTTAATAAAAAGCATTACAAAAATGCTATCTACAGTGATGCCTGTTAGGTTGCAAAATGATTAGGACACAGCTTGAAAAACAGAAATATGAAACTTCATTACTCTTATCTTGCCAGCTTGCTATATTTTTATTGAGCGGGAGAGTATAAAACAGTAAAAGCATGTGGGAAATGATCATAGCAAATAGGAAACAGTGAAAGCAAGTGAGATACAGTTAACATTTGATTATCTTTGTCCTTTACGATTGCATATTCCTCCCCTAACTTAGAATTATTCTGATATGTTTGTGTTTGGTATTATTTTTATTAATTTATTTAATTATTTTCATGTTACAAATTTTAAAGTAAAAAATACAAAATTTTGTACATCTTTCCTTCAGTAACTTATTAATAAAATGTTGTTAATTAAGGATTACAATGGGAATAGAAAAAAAGTTACTGCAACTTGATAGGCATCATTGTATTAATTACACGAATATAATTTATCAATATTCCATTATAGGATACCGCTGGACAAGAACGTTTCCGTACATTAACGCCCAGTTATTACAGAGATGGTCAAGGTGCTATATTGGTGTATGATGTTACAGATAGAATTACTTTTATAAAGCTGGAAACGTGGCTCAATGAGTTAAATACTTATTGCAATAAAACAGACATTGTTAAAATGGTAGTAGGTAATAAAATAGATTTACCAAATAGAGAAGTGAGTACTGAAGAAGGTTTACAGTTTGCCAGAAGACATCAAACTTTATACATTGAAAGTAGTGCCAAAACGGCAGATGGGATTAAATGTTGTTTTGAAGAACTTGTACAAAAGGTATATTATAGCTCAATATACTGTGAATCATGAGCTGCGTTCAATTTAAGAAGTTAATGATACTTGCAGATAATACAAACACCAGGTCTTTGGGATCGACATGCGCTTCTTAAATCGTGCGGCAATGGTAATATGGGAGGGGCAAGACATAGAGGTCACAGAGGAATACATTTGGCAAATGATACTCAATCGTTTGAGCCAAATGGCTCAAACTGTTATTGTGAGCTGCTTTAACTAATTATAATATAAAATTAAGCCGGTGATAATTGCGACAAAGCTACACTTTAATGTATGGTCTAAACTCTGTTTGAAAACTAGATAAAGTGTGATAATATGAATGAAAAACATGAATAACAGTACAGCATGTTATTGTTTCGTGTTCGTCATGGCAAGAAATGTTTTACACGTGTATCAAAGATATATATGAGTTTGCTTTCAAGTTCTAATTCTTTGTTAAATTGTTGGATTTTATATAAGTATTTGTAATACTAAATTTGTATTCATGTAAATATATCTTGCATACGTGCATAGTTTAATGATTAATAAATATTAGTAGAACTTCATTAATATCGTAAGCAAACGTTGTATTATTAACTCCTATGAATTACATTTTTGTATAAGTGTTCGTATATTTCAAAGTGTTATATTTTCATTTTTATTTGTAGGTTAATTCGTTTGAATGTTGTTTTACACAATATATGAATGCAATGCATATCGTTATACATATGTATGTATAATAGTGTAACCAATGTACAATAAATTTCTTTAGTCTTTTACTGTCATATATATTTATTTTATGAAGAGTGAGCAAAAGAATGTATAGTATTCGTCCTACAGGCAAAACTATTGTAATGTACTTGTAAATAAAAAACTTTCTGTATTTAAAATATTTGTTCTTAATATACTTAGGTTGTTCTACATTTTCATTAAATATTTGAATGGAATAATTTTAACTATTTTTGTACATGCGGTGACTAAGCGGCTGATTGCCGCTTTAACAAATCAAATTCAAACAATTGCCTGTTAAAACATTTGTTTTGGTATTTTTATTTAATTTTGAAAACTAATTTGACATGCATATATAACAATGTAATATGAAGCAATTTATGTCTGTTGATCAAAGCCGTGTATATAAGGAGGAAAACAACGATTATACAGAAAATTTAAGGTAAAATGTAATAGCGATTAACCGGAAGTATTTCTGCTAAATCTTGAATTGATTAACGGATCTTCTCTTTAAAATTTTTAATACTTGCAGAAAAGTCTCACCTACGTCTTTATCATGCATATCAACAGAAGAAGCATTAAGTAAAACGAAATTAAATATTGGTCTGACGGACAAAGGACTTCAATTGTATGGAACCTGGAACAGGACTAAATTATTAAAGCTAATCACACACAAACTCAAACAATGTATTCGTGATCAATTGAGTTCAAAAAGATTTTTTACCGATCCCACAAATAACAGGCGATTATGGATCACTATTCAGAGTGGATTATATAGTACATATGTCTTAAAAACTTTGCAAAAAAAAGGTGCTAATTTTTACTTATACAAAGTTAAACATTTTTTAGTTAATATATAACAATTTTTAGGTATGTCTGTACATACCATCATAAAAGCAATGAAACTTGGACTACTTAAACTTAATCGTTGCGAAGTATTCTATTTCAAAAGTTTCAATGTAGATCCATACATATTGCAATTCCAAGATATGTGGTCAAGAAAATTCAGTGACGAGCTTATCTCAAGTTTAAGATCTACAGGTTTAAGCGAATCAGAGTGTTGGTATATCATTGTACATGGAATAGAGTTACAAAATTCGCATATTCTTTGTCAGTTGATGTTAAGTGGCATCGACGTTCCTGGAATTATAAATTGGCAATCTCCTGTCAATCATGCCTCGCCAAAAATAATTAAATTTCTGAAACATATTGGAATAGAAGAAAGTATTATACAATTAGTAGAGCAGTATGGAATTGATGAAGAAACTGAGCAAATATTGATCGACATAGGATTTTATGAAATGGAAGAAAAGTGCTCAAATCTAGAGGTCTAAACATGATTTGAGTAATAAACAATTCAACAAACTCCTTTATTCTATATACTAATGTGTTTTTTATGTACAATATTATACTTGACATGCAGGAAATATTATGTGAATGTAGTTTTACTATGTTGGATTCAGATACCAATAGTTTAGAAATGATACAAAATATTTGTGAAGTAAATCATTCAAGAAGCATTACTACTCCCATTGATACACTAGATTATTTCCAACAATGCCCTTGTCTGTGTCACCTTGTAGCAGAAAAGAACACAGTAGAAGAATTGTCTGTACAAAGAAATGATTATTTGAGGTAAGTGATTACTGAACATCATTTGGCATTAAATATAAGAATTGGATATGTAGAAGGATGATACAGTAACAAGTACATAGAAATTGAATATGTTGTGGGATATATTCAGAAATTATATTATCATAACTATATTGTGATTACTTTATAATTATATAATTATAATGATTACAAGATGATTATAATATAAGCTAATTTCTGATTCCCCAACTCCGTAATTTCTTTTTTTTTTATTTATCTGTATGTATTTAAACTGAATTCATTACAATTATCCTATGTATGTGTACAGTTTAGTTTTAAGAAAAATGTAGTTGGAGATATGTACATTGCATTACTCGTTTAACCCTTTTTACTCTCCTAAATGATGATATCATTAACCTCATGATGCATTTCCAAAAATCGCCAACAGCGTTCTTCTTGAAACAGACTGTCTGTATCAGTTACCTTTATACTTGAAACTCTATATGGATTCTTTACAATCATTCAATTACGCAATTCATTGTAAACCAATTGCCGAAGAATTACTCAATCCTTCCATTTTGTCATAAACACTTATCCTTGATATCTCTATATCTTCTAGATGTTTCATTAATAGTTTTCCATATCACATTTAGTATAACCATATTTCTATTTCGTGTTTACCCTCGTCTTTTGTAATGATAGACAAAATATTATGGTGCCAGTGTCGTGGACAATGGCAAAGGTTCTAAATTATAAACCTTCGGATCCAATACATTATATGGCGTATCAACTATTACGTTGGAAAAACAATAATGTTACACAAAATAAAAAGGATACCATCCACAACATTATCGCATTAGCTACAACAGCAATGGATCGTAAACTTATCGTTAGCACTATTTATAATTGTCAATATTTAAAAAATAGTTCCGTTCTATAAAACTAATACAGTAGTTAATATTATACAATAGTATAAAACGTCTACCTATGTTTTAAATAGCTGAGGAGACTTTCAGAAGAAGAAAAACTACTTGAACGTCTGAACGATGAAGCTATTAAAAATACTCCCTGTACCATCTGCAAAGAATATCAGAAATTACATCGTATCAAACAAAGATGTTGGAAATGTTCGAAAAACCTGGCAAGAAAGTATGAAATTTGTAAATTTCCACAAATGTGTAACTCTTGTGAAATTGATGAAAAGCAATTGGAAAAATACGACATTTGCGAATTCTCACAAATGTGTAGTTCTTGTATAATCAATGAAATCGATAAAAATACACAAAGAAAATATGAAATTTGCCAATTTCCACGAACGTGTAGTTCTTGTAAAATCAATGAAGCTGAGAAAATTACGTCAAGAGAATATGAAATTTGCGAATTCCCACAAACGTGTACATCTTGTAAAATTAATAAAGTGGACAAAATTATGCCAAGAAAATATGAAAACTGCGAATTTTAAGAAACATGTAGCTATTCTAATGTCACTGTATCAAATGAAAACAACCACTATCTGTCGGCTACACATTTGGAGCGTGCTGATAAAGTATTAAAGTATTATTAAAATATAAATGTTCAAAACACTATTTAGTAAAAATTGCTTAAAAATGTATTTATTTTGTATTTCGCTTTGTACGCTTATCTCAAGTTTACTAAAACAGTATGTTGATGTTGTAACTACACAAAAGTAATGTATACAAAGGAATAAATATTCAACATTACAATGAAAGATACGTTTTACATACATCATGGCAGTGATTTTAATTGGAATTCTTAAATAATTCTTTAAAAAATAATGTAATTATAAATTTCAGTAATTTTTTAGTTACATTATTAGTTAATGCAAAATAAAATTATATATCAAATTTCGATTATATTTCCTACCAAAACATGGATAGCCTTAAATACAAATGCGTATACATGAGTTCTGATGATACATGGTGTTCAGACCACATTTATTACAATTAACAATGTACACTCTTCGCTAAGAATTTCTTTGTGTGAATTTAAAGCAATCCTTAGTTTAAAAGTATGATAAACAATGCTGGTTTCATGGAAGCATTGCCCATCGTAATATCAAAGGATATAATTGAAATTATTAGCATTAATGATATTCTCTATTTTTGTATAAAAAAACATTAACTATTTAAAGCATAAAAAACGGCTTAGTATTACATTAGCAATGTAACCACTGCTAACGTGTCATTGTATATAAAATATAAAAACGATTTCTGTAGAATTAATGATTCAGGTACTACTATAATGAATCAATGATACAAACTATTTGTGTATAGTAGATTGAAAAGTGAAACTAACATGTAAAGACATTACTCGATGAATTCTGTAATGATTTATTTCCAGCTTCCAGCACTCTTCTTCATACGTGTCAACTATTTTCATTCTGGACAAAGATACAGAGTATGTCAATAAAATAGTAACGTATCAAAATATATTTTTGCATCTATTTGTTTGGTCTATATCCTGAGCTACTAACAGAATGGGGTTTCCTATTATGATAAACTTTCCTTCGCACGTTAAGTAAAGACGGAAGTACATAGTAAAATAATAGTTAAGTCTGTATTTGTATGGACGTTTTTTACAGTCTATTAATAACTGCTCGCAGATCGTTTCATCTATGCTTTAAGTTATTGAAATAAGTTATCGTCACGTATAATGATGTATTTTCCGTTTATATAATCTGATCATAAAGTGTGGCAATGATTGTGATGAACACAGAAAAATTTGGTAGCACGCGAACGTGGAATTTGGTAGCTTTTTGTGCAAACCATGTAATTTAAACTGAATATACTTGAAGTTTGTTGATTTTAGTTTTCTCTTCTTCGGATTCATCTCGACAAATCATAAGTGTGTGAGAAATACCGCAGGTAATGGCAGTAATGTATAAACCTTCCAGTGCTTTCACTTCCATCGGAGTAGTCGAGGATTTACGCATTTCGCCAAAACCCTGAAATAATTAATTGAGATAAAAGAAATTTAACTCAAAAGTGTTTAAAGATTTATGTAAATCTTTTTTATGAAATTATGTACCAATTCGCCAAATGTCGGACTAGCACCCCAAGCAATAACCGACTCATCAGCTGCGACTACTACGCTAGTTTGAGAACAACCAACACATCTAATTTCCCAGCCAGACAAATCTTGAATTGGTTTTGGATACATATTGGCTTCTCCAGTACGTTTTGTTTGTCCAAACATTAAGGCTGTTCCATGGACATTAATGGCAATACTATAGGTACTACCACAATGCACGGCTCTAACACCACGATTAGGTGGTTCTAAAAACTTAATTAAACGAGGCACGAACTCATCTCGTTGCTCATTGTGACCCAGGCGGCCAATACCGCCAAATCCCCAAGAAAATGCACGATTTTTACTATCAATAGCGACGGTATGATAATGACCGCAACTGAAGTCTGTAATCTCCACACGATCCAAAGGTGTAAGATGGCCATCTTTTGATCTTTCAACGTAAAAAACGATTCTCTTAGGCACTTTTTCAAAATGAAACGCCATCTTTGCGTTTGTTATAAAATATTTTCCATCAGTGTTATGACCTAAGGCTCCATATTCTGGGCTTCCAAATGAGTGCAAGCCACCTTTTATATCTAGAATCATTGAAAATTCTGCACCACATCCTACTTTCACTATAGGTGGACCAGTATATTTAACTTTAGTAGCAGAAATAATGCACGCATCAGATTTTCCAACACCGCATTGGCCTAATTTATTGTCTCCGGCTGCGAAAACTATGCCACGACTTGTTAAAAATAAGGTGTGATTACGACCACAAGATGCTGCTATAACGGTATGTCCCTTCAGTGCTGTAACTTCGGTAGGTTCATCTCGACGTTTCATATCGCCAACACCCAACTGCCCTGTAAAAATTATTTCATAAAAATTTACGAAATCTTAATCTTTTCAGCGACGAAATTTGTACAGTGAAACAAAATTTCTTAATTTTTTAAGAAACATAACGAGTTATCTGGGTACTGAATTGATATTATATGGCCTAACAAATTTCTAAAGTTTCCAGTTTAATCAAAGTATATTTACTTACATCAGAATTCTTAATTCTATAGATATGTTTGACCTAGAGATATGTTTTACCTTTTATTCATTTACCTTTATCATTTCTACCAAAAGCAAGGCATCTATTATCCTCCGTAACAATAATACTATGAGAAGCTGCAGGACCAGAGGCAACCAATCTAACGCGTGCGCCATTCAGGTTTTTAAAAGTATGCGGTGTCCATAAACTGCGTCCCACATTAGCCTTAACTCCTTTTGGTGGAGCTTTGCGACCAGCCATTTCCCAATTTGTGAGACCACACATGAGTAGTGTTCCAGGTTTTCCCCACCCACCCTGTAATAAATATACATGACCTAATTCTTGAATGACATAATGTTTGGCTTAAATATTAATACTTGAGTAATTTGCCAATCTTAATAACCTCAAGTAACTTTCTTTACTAAAAACCTATTAACTGTTTTATTGTAACTATAATATTCTGACAATTTGCAATTTATACTGTGTTGTTTCATGACTTTATTTATAATGGAAAATAAAGTAATTAAGGTAGTCAATTATATTAAAATATCGACTCTTTAAAAATAAATTCATTCATCATCTATATTATTGCTATATGAATTAGTGAAATTACATATCCTGCTGAAAGGGTCTGCATGTTCTAGACTAGAATTATAACGCCAAGGTTTGGACAATGAAAAATTTGTTGTGCATCTGGTAGGTATGTTCGAATACATTTTACTTACTATATGCAAATTGAAAGTGTGTCCATTCAGAAGTTTGTTAAAGACTTTTGTTTTGTTTGAAAGTTATTTTATAGTAAACATAAATTAAATAAGTAAACTTTATACTTTCCCTAATTAGATTAAATGTTTTAAGACTAGATATACCTTGATTACTTTATTTTTCATCATAAGCAAAATTATAAAGCGACAAAAGGAAAATTGTAAAGTGTCCTAATATTACAGTTACTCACTGCAGTTGTGAAACTCTCATCAGCGTTGTAAATATCAAAACCGCGTCCTGGTCCTTTAGACCTCGATATACTTTCCAATATAAAACACAAAGTACGTAAAAGAGTTAAATGTAATATCACCTCAGGTGGTGGTAATTCTGGGATACTGGAGACATCGGTAAGATCATCTTCGACAGCGTCCTCACCCTCAGCATTCGAACCGGTCTCGGCGTCATCAACATCCGAATCATGCTCGCTAGAGATGTCTTCTTCATCGTATTCGACCTTTCTCGATTTTGTACGGTTCTTGTTGTTCGTCGGATTTTTCCGTTTAGTCGACATATCGGTAGATTTCGTTTATTTAAAACTTATTAACGATTCAAAATCGGTTTTGTGGGACGCAGGTACAATGACATTTATCGTTGTAATGGCGCTGAGATCTGTAGTCTGTAGTGTACCGTTCGACAAATGGACAACAAAAATGCAGCCACCTGGCGCTCAAAAATCATAATAAAACCATGCTCCAGGGATAAGCACAATGCAAACTCAAGTTTATGATTGTAAATCGCCAACGCATTCCGTGTTCCGTTCCTTCTGAATTTGGAGAACGTAGAAATTGAACCACAATTTTCTGAGACCGCGCCAAAAATGAAATCTGTATAATAAATCGTACATAATATTAAATCAACTAACCCACTTGCTCGGAATTTAAATTTTTTGTTATGATAACATAAACAAAACGATATTTCATTATGAATTATATTAAAAAGAAAAACGTTTTCAATTGCATAATGTTTCATGAAAGCACTAGAATGAAAACTTTATAAACAATCAAATGAAGATAGCAAACGTACTTTTATTGTTTATAAAGTTTCAAGGCCGAACTTGCAAAATCAGGCCTTGGAGCCGCATCCGCCAAAGTGTAACGAATATATTAAAACCAGAATTATTAGAAAATATTGCTTCTTTGCTTCAATATCCTGGAAAAAAGTCATGCTAGCCTAATCGCTCTGTCCTCGTCTCTCCTGCAATTGTTGTATCGCCCTCTCTGTCCTTGTCCCGGAGTTTCCTACTTTTTCCGCAACTGTCGCTGAAGTCAACTCGGAGTTTGGCTCTGGCTCCTGCGCAGTGCGCACCCTTAACCTCTGCTGCAACGTCATGCTTAATTCGCATTTATGTCGTTGACGTGTTATTCCGTCCGTTTCATACTGTCGGTTAGTATATATTCCTGTTAAATCTGAAACATTCGTCATTCGTAGTACTTCGATTGAAGTTTATTATCATCTTTCAATTTGGCAACGTTGAAGAAGAAATTGTTTTTGTGATGCACGTATAAAAATTCATAAAAACAATAGGAGAGCGTATTATTGAAAGTGATATTCTTTTTATTTTTTATGTGAAATGTTAATTGTAATACACCAAAGATATTCTTAAAAATTTGGTTCAACGTAATTTTAGGTATGTATTTGTTTAAAATTATATTTAAATATATATTTCGGAAATTTTCCAAATATTTAAAATTTTTATTTTTATTTTCTTGTTATACATTTTCCTGTGCTCTATTTGTCTTGATTGAACTGAATTCTTTACGTTTATCTTCTTAATTGTAGTACTTTTCGATAATTTTGTTATTTCAATTGTTATGAAGTGTGTGGAATGTTGGAGGTTATAATTTACAAATGTAGATCGTCATCGTATACGAACTTGATCTGATGCAAGATGTACTGGTTTTTTTATAATACTCTTGAATATTCGGAGACACTGAATAAAGTATACATTTCTTAAGAAAAAATCTACACGAAATGTGTAACGTATAAAATAAGGTTGGGGTATACAAATTTGCATGTGTTAATGTTTGTAATAAACAATCGTTTTAGGTGTAACAATTTTCAATACTATTAGAAATGTTTGATTGTTCCAAAGAGTGTTACTTTGAATTATTGTATTAAAAGTTTAAATAAAGTTAATATTATAATTTGTTACTATAAGCGTAATTCTTAATTACAGTCATGTGATCCCAGAAATCATACTATTTTGTTTTCCTTAATTCTCTGTAAGCTATTTAACTCCAAAGAGTTGTATTTCTTAGTACTCTTTTAAATTTTTGTCAAAATATGTCATTTTCAAATGTGTGTATACCATATGAACACTTCCTATGATGAAATATATTTTATGCTGCGTACATATTATTTAGTTTCCATTGTACAATAAGTTCTTTCAATATTTGAATAAATAACATTTTCTTTCTGTACAATATTTTTGAATAGATATACAAGAATATGATGCAAGTATATAAATGAGAGTATTGTTGAGAAATACAAAATATGATGTAGTTTCTATTTTAGATTCTTCTCTTCAAACATGGAATTCCCAAATTTAGGCGAGCATTGTTCAGAAAACAGTTGCAATCGATTGGACTTTTTACCATTGAAATGTGATGCGTGCTCTGAAATTTTTTGTACAGAACACATATCATATATCAACCATAGTTGCCCAAGTGCTTATAAAAAAGATGCTCGAGTTCCAGTGTGCCCACTTTGTGATACACCAATACCTATAAAACGTGGTGATTCTCCAGATATTGCAGTTGGACAGCACATTGACAGAGAATGTCAATCAGATTTAAGAAAATCTAGCCAAAAAATTTTTTCAAATAGGTATATACATATATTTAATGATACTGTTTGGAAATAAACATGCTTTTTAGTAAGTAATAAGTTATACAATTTTCATTTTTTAGATGTTCATCGAAAGGTTGCAAAATCAAAGAAATAGTTCAAGTGCATTGCTCTGATTGCGGTGAGAACTTCTGTTTGAAGCACAGACATCCAACAGATCATGCATGTATAGGTCATGAGGAAGCCATTCGAAGGAAGAGACTTGATACTTTAAAAAATAATGTACAAATGAATAGAAGAAATGGTGAAATCATGAAAAGTTACCAAGGTAGTATGAATGAAGATGAAGCTCTTGCGAGAGCTCTTCAGGCTTCCATGTTGGATGAAGATGTAGCGGCTAGGCGAAGAACACTCGAGACTGTGCCTTCCGGAAACAGAGATAGGTGTAGACTCTCTTAAATTTGTCCCATTTGTACAATTTTTCTAAATCCTTAAGGTACATTGTCAAACTGCACAAGTATAAACAAATTGTTACTTCTTCAAAAGATTCTAATTTTTTTTATTCGCGATAACGAATACATTAAAAATGTAACTCATTCTCAGAATGAAGTTGACTGCTCAAGGTTGTCAAGAGGTTATTTACTCCCTCTTATGTCATTTTATTTTACATTCCTTCACGTAACTGTTTAATCGCATGATTCTTAACTCTTGAATAGAAATAATTTTAAAGTAGGATTCGTATTTCTGGTGTTATTCATAACAGGAAAAATGTACTTGAGTTGATTTTGTCCTGACAACTTCAGCTTTCCACTTCACTATTTTACAGAAAACTTATTCGTGTGAATTTTGGAAAACTTCAGTAAGTAATTGTAAAAGTTTCTTAAACTACATTTCATACTGAAGAGTAAAATTAGATTAATACATACCATACATGTCATAAAATAAATACTATGACTTCCAATGAAACCTTATAGTTTTATTAGAATTATTTAATGTTATAAATAAACCAATTTAATTAGTTCTGCAATTTTTATACTTTACTATATGTGTACTGAAACATTTCGTCGCACTTTGTTGCATTGTAAATATTTTCAGTCGAAATGTTAATAATATTATACATTATTTCGCGTGTATATAAACTATAAGAATTATACTTGTTGCACAAAATGTATAGTACAAAATTGTTTGTGGAACTTATGTTACGCGATATCTACATTGTAAACAATTGTAAAAAGAAGATTAATTTAATGATATTAGTAATCTTATCTGTTAAATTTGTGTAAAACTTTTAAATTATATCAAAGGGACATCCTCAATAGATAAGAATGTATTATGATAGTAGATACAGCTTATTGTTAATTTTTATCGAAACGTATATTTGTTTCGTTATGTGACACAATCGATTTTTAGATGCTTAGAAACTTTTATGAAATAATATGTATTATATTTCTCAACTTATTTATTTTTCACCTCAAACATAATTCTATCTGTATTGTTAAGATTAATATAACTATAAATGCAATGTTAATGTTAATTGACAATGAAATAGAAATAAATTTGTATATTTATCGAATACGTATACTATTATTATAAATGAGGTATTGGATAGATATTACCATTAATGCATGCTCTGCTAACAAATTGAAGGAATACTTTATACTTTCCGAGAAAATAACGAAGTTTGAAGTTTTACAATTTAGTGAAAAATAGTTTAAAATAAGTACAGAACATATGTCCCCATAATGGTATTTTAAGTTAACTTAAAAGTTTTAAGTAAATTGGCCTTGGAAATGAAGAGTTTATCAAGAAGACAAATAGATTAAACAATCGCTCTTCATATTGTAGATGGAACAAAGCTCCAAATTTATTAAATCCTCTTGCAAAAGTGATTTCTTGATATTGGCTGTCTCACGAACGTCTTCAAAGAATTATTGTTTTTCATACTTGTAAATTTTATTTTGGCAAGAAATGGTTGAATAAAGATCTGAAACTTCGAAACGCAATCAAAATCAATGTCTTTGAATTAATGAAACATTTATAATGCATATTAAATATTAATAACGAATTAAAAACGTTAGCGTATGTGCCATTTTTTAAATTTGGTTAGTGTCGGTTATAATTTGGAAATACAGGAACGCAAACATCAAAGGTTCCAACAAGAGTTTCCCCTCTGTAAAATTACTCTGTGATAAAACGATTGACACTATGTACTATATCTAATCTCTGATAACCTATTTTAATGTCGTAATGAAACGTGATACAACGTCATCATAGAGCATAGTTAGAAAATTAGTGTATGATTTGTGCACCGTGATTATTCATTATTGTAAACTTATTTTGTATCAACAATTCCCGTTACTTGAATATATGTTTTGTACTTGAAATAGTGTGCGATTTTGTACTGGAAATATGTATTACGAAGAGAGAAGTTCTTTGAACGTGATTTGTAATGATAATAATGTAAAACTGTTTACCGAAATTTGTTTGACCATTAATATTTTATCAATAGCATTTAAATATATTTAGGTAATATTTTTGCAGGCAGTAGTCATTGATCTTCGAAGTGATACTCTTACAAAACCAACCAAAAGGATGAGGGAAGCAATGTTTAATGCTGAAGTTGGTGATGATGTTTATGGAGAAGATTCAACTGTTAAAAGTAGATTAATACATATAAACATTCAAGACAATTATACAATACAAAAGTTCATATTTATATTAAGTTGGTATACATGATATGTTGTTTTTCTAAAGTTTGAAGTTTATGCAGTTTAATTGCACCATTTGGCTATAGATCATTGTTACAATTGTAATCCAACCATGCCTGGGAAGCATGTTAAATTTTAGAAAAGGGCACTTTAATTACTGATACATGAAATGGTATCAATATTTGAGTTATGGAACATAGTAGTTAATTCCACAGTCCGTAGTTGATCCTCAGTAATCATTGGTACTTCATGAAGTTATTCTATGATACTTGTATGCAAGGTATTGAAGATTGGAAAGTCTTGATTTAGTCTTAGTTGTATCCAAGGACAATGAACGAGGACGTGAGAATTTACCACTGTGGGTAATACCCTTCCCACTCACTATTCGAGATGCTTGATTAATGCAAGTACCTACCCTTAAAATGCCAAGCTATCCGAATATCAAGTTTCCATCTCTTTCCGAATCCGATGTCGTGAATAGGGGTGTCCATTCGAAAAAATCGAGTTGACCTTGGAATGACCTCTAAAATTAATCTCGAAGTAAAGCTCAAATCACTTCATGGTCCCTTTTGATCTCTACAACCTTTACCCAAGTCATCTCTTATGACCACCTACTGGTACCGAAGATTCCACGATGTCAACTCTTTTGACCTCAGATTAACCTCTAGAGGTCACAGCCAACCTTGAGAAGAAGACTATATCTCAAATTTCCCCCTCTTCCCGAATTTGACCTCAATGATGAGGGTTTCCATTTGAAAAATGAAAGTTGATCTTCGAATGACCTTCAAGACCATGACTAAGGTCAAATTTGAAGTTACGGAAAAATAAATTTTTTTTAAACCTTAAAAGTGGTGTCGAGTCAGTGTTTACCAATAATGCATAGATCCCGAGATAAGGGGTGGGTCCGTTACTTTTTGAAAGTCCTGTATATACTACATAATAAGCTCATAAATTGTTTATAATCTGTCCTGAAATCATTAATTTTTAGAGTTGGAAGAAAAAGCAGCAGAAATGGTTGGAATGGAAGATGCAATATTTGTATGTTCTGGAACTATGGGAAATTTAATTGCTAGTAAGTATAGCAATGAATTCATAATAAATTAAATCGGAATTAAAATTTGTTTGTAATTTAAATTGAAGATTTCATCAATCAATAATATTTGTTGCATTAACATGTACCATTTAAGGAAATTGTTGTTCAAGTTGTTCAATGAAAAAATATTATATTATAGTAATGAATCACTGCGACGTGAGAGGCAGCGAGGCATACTGCGGTGACTCTGCCCATTGTTTATTACACGAACAATGTGGTGCTTCTCAAATCGCAGGTGTAAACCTTCGTCCATTGCGGAATAATTCTGATGGGACATTTGACCTTTGTGAACTTGAATCTCTACTTCGAAAAGACAGACATCACGAGCCAATTTCTAAATTGGTTCTCGTGGAAAACACAATAGATGGAAAAATTGTTCCACAAAGTTGGATCATAGAATTAGTAACTTTTTGTAAGAAACATAATTTGAAGTTGCATATGGATGGAGCACGATTGTGGAATGCATCTGTAGGATCTGGAAAATCTGCTAAACAAATCGTTTCAGGCTTTGATTCTGTGACTTTTTGTCTTAGCAAGGGTTTAGGTACATTTTTTTCTTCAAGGTTCTTTATACATCTTCATGTGGTCTTAGAATAATTTCAACTTTCTTCAATACAATGTTTAAATTAATAGAGAAGCACAGTTATCTGTTATTATTAACGAATTTTTAAAGAAAAAAAATTGTTTGCTATTCAGGTGCCCCTATAGGATCCCTTCTTTGTGGAAGCAAGGAATTTGTTGCTAAAGCAAGAAGAGTGAGGAAAGTGCTAGGTGGTGGTATGCGACAAGTTGGTATTCTTGGCGCAGCCGGACTTGTAGCTCTTGAAGACACGATTCCAATTTTGAAAGATGATCACAGAAGAGCTTTGCATTTTGCCTCTTCCATAAATGATATTCAGTCGACGATATTTACAGTCGATTTAAAAACCGTACAAACAAACATGGTTTTTGTACGCGTTGATCCCGACCTTGTTTCTGCAACAAATTTTGCTAATCGCTTACGAAATGTTTGTGATGACAATGACGATGACAAGATTATTGTGAAATGTTTGGCTCTAAACGAGTCATTTGTTAGGTTCGTGTTCTTTCATGAGATTACGGATAATCAATTAATGCTGGCTATCCGAAAGGTTAAATATGTTATTGCAAAATTAGACTCTAGGATTTCATTGCCATGATGTAGTCTGTATGCTTTAGTAGTTTTTAAGGGAGCCTGCCACTTCAGTGAAAAAAAGAATGAAATAAAAATGAAAATATTCCTATGATAAAATTGATTATTCTTACTTATCAACATGTATCCTTTTATAGGCATCGAGAACAATTCGTTATCATAAATCTACGAAATATAAATTATCTAAAACTCACATTAAAATCTATTAGTTTCAAAAATACAAACTAGTCGCTTGAAATTTGCGAAGTAAAATTTAAAGGAATGAAAAAAATGTTTTTTTTTTTTAACGAGAAAAAACTTTAGAAACATATTTTTAAATAGGTCAGTTTTCAGATTTATTTTCGCGGATTTTTCGCAGGTCTTATTATCAGTGGTATTTATGACTTCCGAAAGGTCGCCGCGTCTGGTATCATCGTGTTGCCAACAATCTCGGTCAGTTTTCGATTCTTTTATTAATCTTATACTTTAGTTGTCTCTCTCAATGTAAATTCTAGAAATACCAGCTTTGGTTCAAACTCATTTATTAATCGGAGCCAAGATACAGTCTGTCTTCGAGGCAGTACTTTTACAATAACATAGTATTATATCTCTTGAAAAATAAGAACTGTACTAGATTAGTAATGGTATAAATTGAGAGTATTAGATATTTTGCTCTATCTAAGGACAAAATTTCATTTACAATATTAGATTTACATATTCAGGCCACTGCGTCGAAATAGGATAGACACAATAAACAATGAACATTTCATACAAAGAACCTAGCAAGTGGTAGAGGTAGCTACAGTTCGTTTGAACATACAGGAAGCAATATATTTGTTATAAAACGATTCTATACGTTCACGCTGAAAATAAATCTCTTCGAATATCTATAACATTACAATATTTGTGAAAACAAGTGTAGAAACTCTCGAAGTAATATTGCTTTACCGAAATAAGTATCAATTGTTCTGTGTCGCGGTAAGAATTTTTAAGTTGTACAGTTGATACTATCTGAAATTTCCGGTTGTAAACTTTGTTCTTTGGATAAATACACCAATCACCAGCATTGCAGCTGGCTTCTTCAGAGGTCAAATGACATACTGTTATTGGCGTGCATTATGTAACTTGGGACACTTTAAAAGGTACTTATACTCATGTCACAGTTCTTTGACTATCACTCACCGAGCTTATAGCATGGGCCACAAGTTATCAATAGAAGTTGATATGATTGTTCAGTTGACCAATTAGTAGGTTATAATTTCAACTATACCTAGAATATCTAGAATAATCATGACAACTTTTATTATTAATCAGAAAACCGTGCCATGAGCTCGGTGATTGGTAGTTAAGGAACCGTGACTTAAAATTACCCAAATTTCACGACGCACGCCAATGTCAGTATGGCATTTGACCTTTTGAGGAAGCTAGCTGAAAGGCTGGCTAAACGTAGGAGTATTTTATCCAAAGCATACGGCTTACTTCCGGAAGCCTCGGTTACTATCAACCATGAAGAACCGGGACATGAAAGCCTCATTATCTTAAGTTATATAGTTATTTGATAATCGAAAAAATCTAGCCTTGCAGAAAATCCATATTGCGGATATAAATAATTAACAGATATTACAAGTTTTTATAACATAACGAACGTAGATCAAGGTTAAATAGGAATTCCGATTAATACTTATCTTTGTTTGTTTGTTATATTATTCCTTTTTCATTTCAAATCGTGTTTTATTATAATAAATTATATTCAAACACATTTCAACCTGTTTGCTGACATAAATAATTCAAAATTATCTAAACAGTAGTTTTTATACAACAAGTGTTAGAATATGTTATATTATCAAACACTTAGATAATAACGTATTTTGCTGTTCTTTGTCTGCAACTATCGTACATTTACTATTCTATTGTTAGAGCAATAAACAACTTTTTCATTTTCACAAAAGTCCCGAGACAAATATTTTTATTTCTGTTATGTATTGGCTCCTCCCTTTTGCTTATTGGTTATTAACACGCTTCTATGCTTATTTTAATGTAACCATCGTTTAATATTTTTTGCTTTTTTTTTATCATGTCAGAAAACCCCGCATATAAAGTTTCTGAGTTTTGAAGACCATTTACAAGGGAAATTCTCCAAGTGTAAGTCTGGTTTTTTAATTGTTGGCAATGGTGGAGCGTGAAATACCGAAGTCAATAATTATGGTTTGGTGAGCAGATTGTTAGTACTTTGCGAGATATTTAGAAAGAAAGTAAATTTGTATTTTAGATTACAGTACACTGTAGTTTCGTATTGTATTCTCACTTGAAAGTTGTGTTTTAGCAGATAAGTGATCGTCAACACTTTAATATTAAATATTTCAGAAACTATTAACTCTCCGCCCACTGAACTGTAATAAATGACTTCGGTAGTTCTTGCTCCATCGCTGTGTAAATCCCAGTTAAGAAGTCGGACTTACACTTGAAGAACTCGCTTGCGAGTAAGACGATAAAAGACATCGTCAAAAAAGTTGTTGTTTAAGTAAAACGAATAATGAAAGTGTAGAATCACATGTTGGTTTTCTTATGCAATTATCTCGAGATTCTGAAATTAAAATAGCTTTTCGACCATGTTTCAATATATCGAGAACGGTAAATATATTTACTGACAATAATTATAGCGGCGTTTAAATGTATACGAAGAAAACTATACCTGTGTATATTGTCCAAGGAAAATGATACTCAGAAGCAAAAAGGAATTGCAATTGTTTGCGGGGCAAATTATAATATAGTTTTATGTAGGTGATTAGTACCATTAACATCAACTATAGAGTTATTGCTATGGAAGCAGTACGGTAATTCAGGGTCTCAATAAATTCAAGTGAACTTATTAGATATATTGTCTTTCCATAATCTAATCTACATATAATTTTAAAAATTATAGTAGTACTTCTTTATTCCGATCGATATATATATATATATGTATATGTATATGTATATGTATATATATATATATATGTATAGATATATATATATATCATAAATTCAAATGAATTCATCATTGACGCTGAAGTAGCGCAACTTACAACACGTTATTATACAAACTGCTCTTTTTTTGATGTATAATATTTCCTACTGCACTTGTTATTTTATATACATAGCATATCTAGCGATAACTACAATTAATAACAACTAATATATGTTTTATCAACGATGTGACGGTACGGTAGGATTATATATTGGAATATAAGTCCAGATGGTCCAGCATCGTGGATAAATTATATATTTTACTGCCTTCAACGTTCATTCACTGTGCTATTATCCCAATCGATTAATTTTTTTTTTGGTTATTACGTAATTAATTAAATACGTTTATCAATACGTTATTAATTAATTACGTCAAAATGCATTCACAATAAACGTCTCCACATCATCAACTTCGCTCTGTAATTTTGGTTTGTATCGTTCGAACAATGTTTGCCCTTGTACGTGCTTTAATTATTATATTCTTCTTTTTTAACTAAGTACAAATGAAGACAAAGTATCATTCTGCTTCAGCATTTCTGTGTTACAGAGTATCCGAATATATTTACCAGAGTCGTAGATTAGAACGCGAATTGTCACATAGTCATATCTATTGACTCGCACGTAGTAGAATCATTTTCTTATTCTTGCGTAAATACTTACTTCTTAAACCTTATGTTATTATATCCACTAATAATTTATTTAATTTTAATCGCAGCCATCCCACTTTCCTTCCGTTTTATCTGCTCAGTTGGTTTATACGTAACGTATATACCATATATTTACTCGGTCTATATGTATGTATATAGATTATTAATCATTCTGAGAGATCGCGCATGTGTATATATATATGTATGTGTATATATATATATACTTAATCTTATTTGTGTTTATACGTGTATATGACTTTTCCTATATTCTTCGCTGAAAAATGTGCGTGTGTATTACCTGGTTGTACAAGTATCGCATGAATATGTTTCCTTTATATCTTTCGACCCTCCTCCCAGCCATCTTTCTTACCAACGCATACACATATTTCACTCTTTTGTTCCGTGTAATATGTTTCCGGTGTGTGCGTACAAAGTTCACAATATGTTCAATTTTTCGATTTCATCCTATTTTTTTCTTTTTTGGTTTTTAGTACGACAGAACTCATACATGACATGTGAACGCTAAATTATCATATAATCGTACGCAGATCCAAATTTGGATACAACTCGAGCTATATTCTCATAGCTGGTACCATTTCTTGTCTTTGTACTTGAGCATCAATCCGTGAGCAGACTGAGAGAAACCTTCCGCTTCCGTCATCATGCGCGCTGTCCGTTCCTCCAGTTGTGACAGCTTCTCACCACGCTCCATAACCATTTGATGGGCCATCGCCACTTCTCCTGTGGCGGTTGTCACGCGTTCTCGAAGAGCCTCCGTACCAGCGTTCGGTCCTGGTATATGTTTTGCAACCGTACGAGAAGCTCGCCCACTAGACTCACCGACTGAAAGTAGCAGTATCCGAAGTTAAGGTAGATAAATCTTTAGTTAATCTCTTTCAGTCAAGAAATGAAATCATGGTTTGCATCAAATCTACTTCAATTCTCGCACTCTCTCACAGTAACTATTAATAAATGCTTTATGGACTTACGAATATATGTATATTAATACTTGCAAACCAATTTGTTAAACTTACATAACTCTTCTCTGTCCAGACTTCGTGATCCTCCGCCGAAGAGGCCCTTGAAGAAACTTTCTTTAGGTGGTTCAGGCATATCATGACCAATGAATAAGTCTCCCATCATTTCAGTTAATTCCGCACTGAAAACATAAAATTTGAAATGAAGATTTTGTTACGTTTCATTCGTACAACAATATCAATATTCATTATTAGTATATTTGGCATGGTATGCATACATATAATTGAAGGATTTTACCCTATGATACATAAGTATTTGTCATATAAACGTTAAATTAACAATTTTAACAGAAAACTAGAATTATAAAATACTTAAGAATACTTAATAATAAATTATTTTATTTTCTTATTAATCCTGTGATTCCTGTTTCTATTATAAACCTGTAAAAAGTTTACGATTACTATTTGCGCATATTAATAAGATTAACTGTACATAAAATTATTCATTATTATATTGTTACAATGTCAGTGTTACCATAAGGTAAATATCATGCACAACTTGTTAAGTTTGTGGTTAAATTTGATAAATCGTATAAGTGAAAGATCGTACCAAAATTGGCTGGATACGGAAAACTTTTGAATCTCAGTGGGCGATGAGAGGTATAGACCGTGGCCTCTATTGCTGAAGCCGAGGGTTTTTGCAATTCTGTAAAAAATATGGGAAAATGTTGTTAAAATGTTTACTTGTTTTTATATTTTGCATCGAACATGTAAATATACCGGATCGTAATTTTCGAAAGGTAAAATATGTACGCTTATGTACACAGTTAAGAAGCATTATTAGATACTATAAAAATCTAAGCAAATGCTCAAATGATGTCTAAACAAGTATCGTGAAGTAATAAAGGAGCGTAAGAATGAAAATATGCATTAGAAAGAAATTAAATGTATAGAGCACGCAAGGCATTGCATATTGTATAAGATACATATTATGAAAGGTGTATTGTTATAGACCACTTACTGATCGGTATCGCCATTAACAAAGAGTTGATGACCCCATATGGACAACATGGGGTCTACAATGCCATGTTTTGTAGTCTGAAAACTGTTAGAGATTACAGAGACAGGAGAAAAGTGAGCGTTAAGCGTACACGAATAAAAAGAGAATGTGTTAGCTTGCATAATTATCATTAACCCTTAAAGCATCGATATTTTCTCGATGTTCAGAACTATCTAGAAATGATATTCCAGTGAAATGTATGATTTTAGTTTTTCCAAGTATGTAGATAATGCAATGAGAGTGATATCTATAAATGTTGGTTGTATATCTATCGTTGTTGGATTAGTCAGCATCAAGTACAGAGACATTACAGAAATATTCAGATTTGGGTTAACAACATTATGAATCAAGATTTCACATGGTAACGTACTTAAATAGGAAACACGTCGTTGATACATTTTCAGAATGCCTATAATTGTCGTTCTACTGATAATATTTAAGCACCAATAAGACTAGTTTAAGTAATAATGCCGAAGGCTCTGTTCAAAAGTTGTGAAATACAACAGTAATTACGATCAAGTTGAATGTTTAAAAGAAACTGCGAACACATTTTATTGTAATAGAAGTCAACGTCTTGAATTCAATATCGATACACAATATGCCACAAAATGCAGTCATATGTTATGAAATATGAAATATTCTACATTATACTATACAATTCGTGTACACTATAATGTAGAATATGCTAATGTGATACATAGAATTTTAGTGTGTAATGACCGTGACTTTTAATATTTTTGTTTGTAATTGCGTGCGAACATAAACACACGGTACACGTATCCTTTGCTGGCTAACTACATTATTTCGGTATCTTTTTCTCTGTATATGAAGACGTACATCTAACAATAAGAAACAGACATTTAGACATGTGACCCTATTTTGATTAAGAGACAGTAAGTCTAGAAAGAGAACAAATGTTAAAGGCTAGTTTTTTCGATCATGTTACTACTCTAATAACATGAGTTCATCAGACTTCACTAGGAAGTTGGTGTCCTCAGGGGCTGTAGTTACGTTTTAATGTAACTACAGTACGGGTTTAGCGATCCCGAGGTACCCGAGCTATAGGGGGGCCAGTGGGCCCCAACAGACATAAAAGAATGTAAAAAGTTAAGGAATAATGTAAAAGCATTGCAATGTAAAAGTCTAGGATTGATGTAAAACATTGTAAATGTGATATGAAAGAAAACGCATATGTTCAAGACTGGACCAATAGGTACAACAACCAAATTGCAAGATTATGTGCCCAATAAACTACGTGAAAAGTTTGAAGGAGGTTGGAGACGCAATTTCAAGCTTAAAGCGTGGCAAATGCCCTGAACTTGACGCGTAGAGATCAAAGTAGGGAAAATGACACATCCTGGGATGTATGCCAATAATTTAAGAAGGCAGGAAGAAATCGCCATGGGAGACCGTCATAATAAACAAGATTCTCGGTTAGAACAAGTATTCTCATCCGAAGCAACAATGAGGGTTGAGATACTTGTCCTTCAAGTGTGACAATTGAGATGTTCATCAACGACAGGAAGATCCATCTTTCATTACTAAATTTCTTTACATTAGTAAAAAAGAAGTTTATGACAATTTTTTCACCATTTAATAACTGAACACAGTTACAGTTACAGCTACACCTCAAACGTAATTTCCCCATTCATGATTTCCATTTTATTTTAATGCGCAGAGTCGTTATATAAAATATTGGACTTTGACAAAAAAATGAGTTAAATTTTATAAAAATACTTACAGTGCTTGGAACTACTACATTCATAATAACAAAGTGTTCGTTTGTCGCTTTCGAAATAAAACTTCGTTTACTGTATCAGCGTATCATAACACGTGCTAATATACATATAAAAACGAGCACAATCAACATGTTAGAATAAAACTGTGCGTTTAGTGCAAACAGTATGAGGCATAAGAAAATAGCTACATAATTACACATATATCAAAGACCGAGTAAGCCATGATTTGTAAAGAACTAAGTACTTTACTTCACTTATAAATGTATAAACTACCAGCATGAAATAATTCCTTTTGCGAAAAGACGAATATTCGCATGTACTTTATATTTGTTTTCTAGTAAACAAAATGCAGAAAATACGGAAATAACTTTACAGAATATTTTTAAATATTTCTGGCTGCGGTACCGCGTAGCGTTAATTTTAGTTTTGGTTAAACTCTACTCTTTGAAAAGTAGTAAAAATAACGCTTGCTTGTATTAAACAGTGGTATTGATATGAATTCTTAAAGGAACAATGACGTTGTTAAGATCGTTGAAATTTCTTATACAGAAAATCATATCTCGAACGATATTAAGGACTTTCGTTTAAAGTTTCCAAATGTAGTGTACGTTAAAATCGTAATTATACATTACACTTTGAAGGCAGTCAATTGAAAGTATTAGTTAAAGAAGGAACCACATTTAGTAAAGAATGAGCTTTACGCTACTTTCAGCAATGTGTAGAATGTTGCAGTATTGTAATAGCATATGGTGCATTACTATACCGTGTGCAAGTATAATTATTATATATCATCGATAACTGCTATGAAGCTAAATTAATGAGATACGTGTTCTTCTTACCTCAAATCTATAAGAGGTAAGAAATCGACGTCTATTAGTGGCCTCAGGCTTGGTAGACTGTACGTAGCTATATGTCCATTTGAAACGTAGCACACGAGGCAAACATTGTCTGTAAAAAGTATTCCTTTTGTATTAACTGCAAAATTACGCGGTAATACGTGTTAGACGTATTTAGAAATATTTTTATTAAACAATATGAGGATCGCAGTTATGGTGAACACTGAGTTGTAAGTGTAAAAGACTAATGCAAAGTAGAGAGGAAGACACGTACCTTTTATAGAAGTAATCTCTGATTTGATGACAATATGAGTTTCAGCTAGTTGTTGCCTGTATAGACAATTCTGCGATGGTAACGCTAAAACCCTCGCCTGCTTTTCAGATGTTAATACAACAAATTGACGATCTTCGAATCCGTCTCCGGTAGTTACTTGCGTGTTCAACGAAGGAGACATCCGACTATTTGTACATTTACCTTGGCTCTCTTTAACAAGAAACAACGCAATGTTATAATTTTATTTTGTTCACAACATTTTCAATACAACGTGTCTGACATTGTTAATCGTTTGATAGTAGAATAAATATATTATTGGATATGTTAGGCATGATTTCATAGAACTAGATAACAAAATTAATAAAAATAGTTGAGCACAAGAGATTCGGTGGTAAATATCTATAATAAATTGAAAAAGAAAAACAGAAATAATAGTACAGGGAAAAAGTCTTTTCAGACATTAGTATGAGGATTAATGATCCACAATGTAGATATATCGTCTATTCTAATTATGTCATAATTATATTAGCTTCTCGAGGGGCGAATTCTAAATGGATTTCTGTTTGCACCAATTTAATACAACCAAAGCAATCTTTAACAGTAAATCGATTTTAATATAATTTTGATATAAAAGCAAACGTACGTTAATATCCCTCAAGAAGTTAATGAAGCAAGCGTCAGAACTTACTATTTCGATCTTTGCCCTCCACAGTCTCATCTTTCCAGGATTCGTAAGAGCATGGAATAAGGGCACCGTTACAATCTAAGAAGGACATCAATATAATAGAGCCCTTTAATTTAAAAGTAGATCCATCTGCGGGAAAATAAAATGCGTCTCGTATTAAAAACTTACGATACAATTCTGTTAATCGCATTATTAATCAGGATAACGACTCACTGCATGAAGAAACAACAACCGGTTGAACGTGTCGTTCTCCACGAACAGGTGTATTAAAAATCACCGTTTGTATAGATCCTAATGATGTACCGATCCACAGTGTTGGTACGGGACTGGTATCTTAAGAAATTAAAAAAAAAAAAAACAGTTTTGATAACAGTACTTTTCCTAGAAAGTAATCTCTTTGAACTCGACGAATGATTAGATAGAAAATATTGGAACATACCACTTTTTCTCGTGTAGGAATCTGCGAATGTAAGGCAGCTGATGGTTTCTGTGGTGATGTTCTCAAGCGACGACATACTCGAGCTTCTTGATCGTTGAAACGAACTGTCATATTTGTCTACCCGACCAGCAATCCCAAAAATAAATGGAAAATTAAATATTGAACACCCAATAATCTCCTACAAGTTACGACGAGCATGCAACGTTTATGACAGTATACGTCTCTGACATTGTAGCGTTTTTTTTTGTTTGTTTGTTTGTTTTTTTTTTTTTTTAAATTACAAATCAACGAGGATCGCTTAGAGAGTCGGTCAGAGTGTGAAAGAAAAATCAACAGTGTTTCAAGTAACGATAGCAATGTCAAGAAGAACAATAATCACAACAACAACAACAACAATAATAATAATAACAGTGACAGCAACAACAACAACTATCACGACTAGTATTTCTCTTGACAGGATAGTTCACAGAATAACATCTTTCATTCAATTCAACATTCATCAAGTCGATCAGATGTATCTATTCTGTTATAGAATCGGTTAGAACGCCACATAACAAAAATAATGTTGTAATTAAATTGAAGAAGTCAGTCAATCTTAAGCAAATATATCACAGGCACTATGCCCCATACTTGTTCGGTTGTATTGCTATAAGCAAAATTAATTACAGCACTCATACATTGTCAGTGAGATCAATCCTAATTTTTATCTGAAATTATAAGATACGTGGGGAAGTTTGGTATCGATTGAAGTTTGGAATATTTACTACGTTACAAGCATTATATGTATACCATTAGAATTCGTCTTGGGATTCGGTAGGCCAAAACTCGAATCTAATTTTAATGGACACTTGGAGGCGCCGTGGCATCCTTAACAAAGTGACATCCTGCGCTAAAATTAAATTAAAAGAGCACTAATCGCTTAAAAATTTATCACCGAAAAATAGCGAATTTCGTAGTTCTGTAATATGATTGAAAAATTAGTAATCTGAAGATACGTTCTAAAGTGACGTTTTAGATATGCTCACATAAAAATTACAAATTAAATGATAACCGTTTCTAATTATCACGATTACTTACAATTATTTAAGTTTGTTTATTTAAAATCTCACATTTTCGTTTGTTATTTAGAAATTAAAATTGGCCAACCCCGAGACAAGCTTTTGTGAATGTAGAGCGGCAGTCGAAATGTTGAAGTATCGAAAAAGGACATCACATTACTACAATACTATACATATAATGCTATATATTATTTTTTTCTCCTAATAACGTATCGGATTCAAGCACCAATTATTTATGTAATTATTGTACGTTTGACACATTCCACACTCTCAGAGACACTTCGAAGCTCGAAAAGAAAGGATGACTTGATTTTGAAAGTATAATAAACACAGACAATTCACACTTTGTAAAGAAGGAATGAAACTTCAGTAGCAATAATGTGATTATGCATTTTTCACTAAGAAGGCATACGTAACATCCTTAAAAAGTCTCTAGAAGTTTTCGTACGTAGTCAGTATACATATATACACGCATGTGCGCGCGCGTACACACAGAAGATTTCAATAAAAATCTGATCACAATTGCTTACAATCGATTCTTCATCTCGATACAGTGAACCAAATTTATGGTAAATATTTCTCTGTTAATCTTAAAGAGATACGTGAAAAAATATAATATGTATGATAAAATCCTCGAAAAGAATCATAAAATTAAATCCAGTCATATACAATATTTTCAATGTTTATAGTGGACAATTATATGCTAAAATATAATTCGATTTTACAATATCATTTTAAAATATACAGCATTAATGATTTGTACTAAAAAAATGAATGAAAGTTGTATATTTCCAAATACAATCTATTATTGTATTATTCTCTTTACATTTTCTCAAAAATTTCATTTCGGTTGATGTTATCTTAACATCTAACTTCACACAAAAAGAAAAAAAAAATAGATTTCAACCTACAGGCTGTCAACATTTACTGAAATACCGATGGATAAAAATTCGTATCACGAATTTTTATATGCAAATTTTCATTATTTCATCCTAACTCGTACCAACAGAATCGATTTGTAAGAAATATGACCGATGTTTATCAACACCCTGTGTATTAAATATTTCACGGATTGTACACTGAACCACGAAGTTTGTTTAAAACGTATCGTTAGGCCACATCTATTAGAGAAAGAAAAGTTAATTGAAAAGTAAGGCAGATAGAGGGAAATCGGTTAGAACGCGGAAGAATATTCTTCATGAAGTGTGCAGCGTGAGAACTATAATAGAAATAACGCAAGTTACATGATGTGCCATTGTGTGTTTGTTAGTTTGTTTGTTTTTTTTTTTTTCTGAAGAAAGTGGTTTAATCAAGAGCGAGTGAACAGATCACTAAGAAACAAAGATGCGATGCAGAGAAGTAAAGTCTGCCGAAGGTATATATCCACACTCAGCAAAAACCAGACAGTATTTTACTAATCGGACACAGCGAGAAAGTATACGATAACGAGGAACAATCTCGATAACAGCGACATTCGATAGTTCGAAGTTCTTTGGTTTCTAATTTTCTTTTGATAATACATTAAACGTACATTTGAATTTTCAATAAAAGTATGGATAAATACGAGATTGAAAGTAAAAGCAAAAGCAAAGATGCAGTATTCCTACCGTGAAATTTCGTTTCGGTATATCTATTTCCAAGTGCAGAGGGTAACATTAATATCTCGACGCTTTGGTATTTTTAGTTTGTCGCTTTAGAACATTGTTTACGACGAAGGATAATGTCATTGAAGTTTTGCGTTACATTAAAATATCGAGCCCAGTTAAGAAATGAATAAAGTTTATTTTTATTCTATTCGTAATGTTTTTTATTCAAGTCTCTGTAAATAAATAATTTTATGACTGCTTTTAGCTGTTGATGCATATTGCAGATAATTAACAAAAAAAATTACGTTTCAATGTTACACCTTTTTTTTTTTTAAGTCAGTGTCTCAGTATTTTCTTTGATATTATTGCTATATTTATAATTCACCTGTATATTTTATCTTCATAAATTTTCAATGAAATTTATGTCTGCATATCGAGGTGGAAGATGCAAAACCTTTAAATGCAAAATATTATAGGCTTCGTAAGGGATACCTAAGTGTTTGAATATTAAAGCAACGAAAGAATTAGACATTATTTTGTTTGAAACTTATTCCGCAAGAAACATTACGAAGCAACATTTACCTCGCTTCATTTATCTTTCACTATAAAAAAAAAGTTATAAAGCGACAAAGTAAAAATTCTAGATTGTACGAATATTAAAGTTGCTCACTGTATCCAGCAATTTCTTTCTTCGACAGACAAACATGACAAATTATAACTGTGCAGACGATAACTTGAGATGGACAGTTTCTTATGAATCTTAATCGATAATAACGACGTTCATTTCGTAAATAAATATTTTCTAATAGAACAGTACAATCAATTCGAATGAAATGTTTCAGTACGTAGAGTATACGGTACGGTAATTATTCTTACAATGAATTATACTCTTCGGAAACTTTAAGCCACCTGGATTTAACTCGACCAAGTCGCAAACCATCTACGAAACGTTCTCAAATGCATTTCATGCGCGAATTATGCGGACGTTTAAGAAATGTTCAAGTGAAGTCAAGTGAAAGATTCTTTTTTTAAAAATGATTCTGCATTTGCTGTACTGAATACAGTAACAAACGTCGTTCAATGTATTTTGGTCTCCACTGGTAGCGCCGTACCTAACGCAGAAGAATCGTTCAGAATGAAATCAAACTAACAACGAAACGAAGGAAAAAAAAGCACTTAGAGAAGAATAGACTTGTCTCATTCAATAACATAGAAACAAAATCGACGGTCTACGTAGTTTTTATAATAATTGCATAAAAAATGATAATTCGTTTGGATACTACCAAAGCTGTTATACTGTCTGGTGTTGAAGAGAATATTCTGGTAGTTTGAAGAACCTTGTGGACCGATCGACGAATAGCTTCGCATCTCGGTGTTACGCTGACTAGACAATTGCGAAGTCGTTGGAAAGTTGTTCAACGACAAGGAATCCAGCTCATAATGGTTGGTAGCTGTGCTCAGACACTTTTGGAGTTTTCTTATGCCCTGGGTACGAGACTGACGTAGCTCTACGCTTAGGGATTTGCGAGGATTCGCATTAGAGCCACCGATATCGACATCGGGGCTATTCACAGTACTGCGAATAGCCAATCGAGGGACATCGCTAGGATTTTCGCAATTGCAACCGTCGTCACCGGCGGAACCGCAGGTGCTACAGCTATTATTATCGGCGTTGTCACCTTTCTCACTACCACCAACGACCACCGTACCTCTTCGCGTTAACGGCAACATGCACATCTCGTTCATCTACAAATGAGCGACAGATCAAACGTGGAGAAAATAATATTAAATCCAACTCGAATTTTTGCCTAGAACCGAAATCCGATTTAACCCTTTGCGCTCGGATCGTGCACTCCGGAGAGAGCAGCGCGAGTTTGGAAAACTTTCTTTCGCGATTTTATACGGGAGAGGATCACGCGAATTTTTCAAAGTTGTACGTTTCTTCGAAGTTTTGCATTTGAAAATGCAAGTTAAAATGATGGTGTACTGGTTGAGATGTAACACGGAAAGATATCGCGCGAAGGATTGACGCTTAACATATTTAGGGACAACGTATGTGTATGTTTAGTAGTTTGTAAATTGAAATTATTTCGAGTAAAAAAGAAACTAATCCGATCTGATGAATAAATATTGTCATTTCTCGTCAGAAATATGTCCCTTGAGATAAACATATCAGAGATAAGCATGTATCAAGATATCATTTATATATAATTGTTTCTATGAATTATTAAATAATATAATTATTCAATATTATAATATACAATATAATTTCATAATACCATCCAATATGGCTCGATTCTTGTTTGCCTATTTTGCAACAATATCGCTCCGAGTGCAAAGGGTTAAATACTTGTTTCGCTTCGTTCTAGAATTTAAATGCACCGTACTTTCTCGACAATTCAACTATAACATGGTTTGATCACGTTCGTAATTCGTGGCATTTCTTTATGGCGATTGTTTAATTTTAATTAGGATTCTCTGTAAATTATAAATTAGAGTTTTAACGTGCAGGGGATTAGCGTAGCTCGTGACGTATCACTTTTCACTGGATATTTTGTTATCGTGTAGAGAAAGGAGTCGATTATTTCAGATATCAAAGCAACGATCTCTGAATCGATTCGTGAACCTTAGAGACAAAAACCTTAATAATGTTTGATTAAAGATATGCTAAACGAAGGATGAGCGAAATGATACGATTTTCTTGACGCTTTAATGTCTGCTTGTTCAAACAATACTCAATTTTGAGGGTCACGTTACCCTAAACAAAATCAAACGCAGGGGCTCCGAAATTTGTGTCACAAGTAAAGGATAGACTAGATAGTCTTATTACTTGGACGTATCTTAAAGTAGTGAGCTTTTAGATATTTTTTTTTTTTTTATGGTAGATAATTGTATAGATACGTGGCAAATGTAACATGTACAATCAGTCCTCGATAAGAGTCATGAAATCAAATCTACTCAGACAGTTTTAATGTCTATAACAAGTCGGTGTTTAAGGGATCAAAAGTACCCCAAAGCCAAGTTAATTTGAAACGAGTCACTCGATAGTTTATTGACAGCCCTATTGTAAAGAGACAATCGGTACCCAAATTTCAAGTCTGTATCTCGACGAAGGGAATATCGAAGAACAAATATCGAAAGTCGTGTTTTCGTCCAATTTCTCCTATCGTACGTAATACACGAACAATTTAAACAAAAATTCAATGTGATTGTTTAAGAAGTTGTCATGCAATAGTGTAAAAGAAATTCAGCAAAAACGTGATCATGAATTTTTGTCCTTCGATACTTGCCAAGTCGAGAGAAAGTAATTAATATATACTTGTTCTGATTTATCGTAAGATATTTTGGTCGGTGGTGCTTTTCGTGATATTTTTCCTTGTAATATTACTATTGCGTGAAATTTTGTTGGACACGGCTTATCAAATGTTTAGAGTTCCTTTTCTGCGTATCATGTTGTAAGCTTTTTTTTTTTTGTTTTATATCTACGAAATGGCGTTCACCCATTTGTTTCGTCGTTACGATCAGTCGAAATCAACGATTTCCAGTAGTTGGTTCTGTGCATTTTCTACTTCAACTGCTTCTTTAATAACTATCCCATCATATTTGCGGTATTTAATTGTAGGTTTATAATATTTTCAAATCTAAATAATGACGTGCTTGAAATGTTAAGTGTAGGGGCTATTCAAATTTTGACCATTTTTTTTAGCATCTCCCTTTGATACTTTCTTCAGATCGTACGTTCATCTGTTTATTAGATGTTGTTATGTAGTTTTTTTTTTTTTTTTTGAAAAATATCGATACTGATCCAGGAGAGTGAACTTATCCGAACTAAAACAATTATATTCGACGGTCTGTTCAATTATAAATCTTGCAATTATGATCCATTATGTAATAGATTTCCGATAAAATTAATTACCCTCCTATAAATATATCATAATTATCGGGGAACTGCAATAGTAATTATAATTAATTGACCAAGTGAACGGTTAAACGTATAGTCGTTGCTGTCTGCATCAAGGTAGAATTAAGAAGTGTCTCGTGTAACAGAAAGAAAGATGAACCGGTCAATCGCCAAAAATATTGTTACGTCGCTAAATGCATATATTTATAAAATGTTGTTGCTATGTGGAATATTAGCATATATTATGCAGAGTCTCTTATAGCAGTCAGTCAATGTCGGCAAAAAAAGTTTGAGGAACATAAGTGATAAAGCGCTCTGTCAGCCATTAAAAATACGTAATCGTTTAATTACAATAATCTCAAGAATATATAAATACTGTAGATGGTTGTCATATCGAAAAGAAAGAAGAAATGAATTTATAAGTGTAACTTCACGTCCTGTAGTCATTGACGATGCCGTGACCATCCGTGTTATTATTATTACTATTGCTATTGCGTGCAAATCATTAAAAAAATGTCCACAAGCTTTGAAAGCAATGTTATACCGAGAGAAAGGTGTCAGGATAACGGTTCCTATGATACAATACTGCATTTTAAACACATACAAGAATCAAAATTATTGTATATACATACATACATGTATACATATACAGGGTAAAATATTTAAGTGGGGATACCTAAATATTTCCGTTACTTATGGATATATGGAGATGATTGTTTTGGAAAGAGTTGAATTGTTCGAAGGGACAAACTTAAGAATGATAACAAATTGAATATCGATGTAGTTATTATTAATCCTGTTTACCAGAGGAAATTTTTAACACTAAAAATTACCAAGTGAAGAATTATTATTAGGGAGTTATAATATTGTATTAATCATTATTATTTTAAACATGTATCACAGCTTTGGTATGTATTAATCATACGTAAATTCTGCAATTATGTGATCAGAATGGTATATTCGTACTTATTGTCACTGTCGTCAGTTAGTTTTCTCTTTCTTTACTCGTCACTAAGTAATTGTCTTCTCTATTCGTCAGCACGGTGCAATGACCACGACTATCATATAATAATCCAGGTTGCAATAATCGAAGTTTTGTTATAGAACAAAATATAGCAGATTCCATTTACAAAAGTATCAACCATTCTCTAATCACAAAAAATGATTACCTTGGGAACACTTTTCCTTTATTACCTACTATATTTATCCTTTGGAACAATTCAACTTTATTCATATAGTCATAAATATCAAAGTTATTTAGGTGTTCCCATTTAAATGGGAAATTCAGTTATTTCCAGTACGAGTGACTCAATTGGAACTTTTCTATCTTGAGCAATTTGTTTTCGGTACTTTGAAATTATTAGGATAACTTTCGGTTTCTTAAATAGAACTTTGTATTTTGTTTGTCCCTTGGCAGGCACAAATACGAATTCAGCGTATATCACAAATTCATTTTGTTCACCATCAAAGCTAAAAATACAGTGGAAGGAAATGTTCAAGAGAAACACTACGATGCTATAATATAATTTGCACTTATACAATTAATATTAGTCATTATTGATATATGATATATGGATCAGTGATCTGTTGAGAGGAACTCTCCTCGTTTCACTGAAGTGTTGTCTTTTATTTTCTGTAGTTTTACACAGCATTCTCTCTGTATGCTTTGAATCCTGTTCGAGTGGTTTAACGGGGTTTATAATTTGTATATTCTCATGAATTGTGATTTTTGACCGTTGTTGATGAGGATGATTGTATTCGAAAAGCTTAAAGTAACGATGTCAATTGGAAAAAAGTTCGCCTTAGTAAATGTATAACCAGTTCGTGAGCATACCTCAAGCATATTATTCAAGACAAAATAAATTTCAATCGGTCTAATCACACTGGAAATAATCGAGAATAATCAAGTTATGCAATTTACCTTGTATGTGTACATACAAGTAAAACAGCCTAAACAGTCTACTTGTATAGCCATAAATACCGGAGGTATTTTAATGATCCCGTTTACGTAGTCTATCCTGTATTTGTTAGAGTGTTTTAAAACTGATGGCCCACGCTATAGTATTCGTCAAAATAAACATAAAAGTGTTAAAAATCACATTTATATGGAAGAAAAAAAAGAAACTTAATACCTTTGAATACATTGTAAAATCAAATTTCCTTTTCTCCCTTATGAACGTGTTTTTTTGTTATTTAAGCCTATTTGAAGATCAATCTATCATAAATTACTCATCGCATTCATCGCATGTCGTTGAATTTGTACGGTGTGAATATTTGAAGTCAAAACAACCGAGTAAGACTTTTCTATGTTATCTTGCAAATGGCTTATGTTCCTCCTATAGTTGCTGATATACACAAAACAATATTCCCGATGTTTATCGAGAAATAAAAGAGAAGTTCTTGGACGACCATGAATCTTGAAAAAGGAAATAAATCATATACCGTTGATTTCTAGATCTATGTTTGCAAACCCTTTATTTAGATTTTGATGAATAGTATACCCATTCAGAGTTTGGGCCAGCAATTTTAGAACTCCCAATATACAGAGTGACCCGTTTATCGTGCTTACGTTCAGCTTTCAAAAACTAAGCAGTAGACAAATTTGATTTTCACAGGTTTAGTTTCGTTTTAGAATTTTTAAACCAATTTCCAACAGCACTCAATATACAACATTGTTCTTCTAAGCAAAGTCTTATCTTTTCCAATCGGTTAGGAGTCTACGACTCATTCCAAGTGCGATAAATAAAAAACCACGGTTATTAATTCATCACAACGTGTGTATTAAACTTTGGTGCATAGTCATCGCGTAAATAGTTCATCGACTCGAACACAAACTAATCCCACGAAAACTACATTTAACGTTTCCTTAGTTTTCAATGCCTGAACGCAAACAGATTATGCGAACCACATTGTATACAGTACGTGTGCGTGTATGGGGCAGCCATAGGCGTCAACGGTGTCACTAATTATCTGCAACGGACCTATATCGATTCTCAAGTCGCTTACAACATACTTAAAGGAACGGATACGAATACTTAACATTACCTAGATTACTATGTAAAGTCTTGCAACAAATATACTTTTCTCTCGGTGATAAAACAACTGTCAAAATATGAAAAACCTTGTCTTTACCTGAATCAACCTTGCTGTCGGGGAAGACCGCAAAACTGATTTGAACCTGAAAAAGCGTTAAAGTAAAATCTCTTCATATTCAATTAATAGATTGATTATGCTCAAGGATAACTTATCGATTGTGTACGTTTCTTGTTTTTTTTTTTTTTTTCAAAATTGAAGGACATATCGAATTTGTAATCTCTCGTGATACATTCGAAGAAGGAATATTCCAAACGAGGGAAGCAAATTACAAAGAATGGGAGTAGTCTACAAAAATTCAAATGAAATTCACATATATGGGTGTTAAGAACAAGTGCGAATACACGGGGTGTTCCGTATGAAGCGTTACAAGCGTTTCTCTCAGAAACTAATGAAATCATCGGCTGCGCTTTTCCTACAGTTAAAGAGTACAGGCGGCCCTTAAATTTTTGTTTAACGGAAGGTGGTATTAATTTTCTGTTATTTGGATGGCTCTGAGAAAACTGAGTAACATATACTTGAACCGTTTTCTGTTCTCCGTATTTTATTATTACGTTACGGAACGAGGGGAGGGAGAGCTGCGGATCTCTCCTTACTGAGGATCGGTTGAAAACTGGTATCATTACTTGGATAGTTGGCGCGTGGAAGGTCGACACCCCTACCCGCACGCATCTTCGATATCGGCCAGGTAAAAATACGAATTTTCGGTTTGCCTAAGCCAGTAGCGAAGATCCAGCAAGTAACGATACGGCAGCGGGATAACGAGGTCCACTCCACCTAAGGCGTGTAAAGTTGATAGTAGTGGATGTAAATACAGCGGGTGTAGAATGTATTCGTACACCGATCAATTTCCCAAAAAAACTTTTGTGAGAAATTGTAGTTTCTTAACTTCTTTTTTTATAATCAATGATATTTTACATATTCTCGGAAGTCTCTGAGATAGATAATAGTCCAAACAACATTTGCTAGTTAATGTAATTTGTGAAATGAACAAAAAAAAAAAAAAAAAATGCGAAAAGTGGGTAAAAGTATAGAAGCAATAAGTATTTGTACGATTCTTATGACGAACCATTTACGGTAGAGTTTGTAACGTAAACACATTAGTTTATTGCTCCGTGCGAATTAGAAAACATCATATTTCCAGTAAAGTACTTTTAAACAGTTGCGCGAATATTTATCGCCTCGACATTTCTATCGATTAATTGTTTTTTTCTTGTTAATTTCGCAACTTACATAAATAGCTATTCTTTTTTTTTTGTAATCTATCTATTTTAGAGATTTCCGAGAATATGTTTTACTCTTCTGTAAAATGTCATTGTTTATAAAAAATAAGTTAATAAATTACAATTTTGTATAATATCTTTGGAAATTGATCGGTGTACGAATACTTTCTACACCCACTGTAGCTTTGTACCTAAGTTATGTGCCACAGAGGTGTACCCACAGATATCTATGCTATATCTAGATTGCTAAAAAGTGGCAGTGAAAAGCATGTACAATAAGGGAGTGAATTTTCTCGCGCATGCGTCAAATAGGTTCTCCTCGTGTAGATGAGAGGGACCTCAACCTTCCATTCTTCGTTCAAGTTTGGTTTTTAATTCTTTTTAGGATTCATTTATAAAAACAAAACGATACTGTATAGTATAGAGTATAGTTCCATAGTCAGGTCACGGATATCTGTATAATATAGATAACTGCGTGTCAAATAGTATGAGAAGGGCTTCCCCGAACTTTCCATTCAGCAGACTTTTGTCGCCATAATTCCGTAACTGTGCATAACTTTAAAAAACGGTTCAAGCAATTGCCATTTAGTTTCATAAGAGCTATTCGAATAACAAAAAATTAATACAGCCTTCCACACAAAAAAAATTGAGAGGATCTTCCACATCTTTCTAACACTCCCTGAAATTAGCCCTCTGTACTATTTAATCGCGTGAAAAATGAAGTCGATGTCCTCGTTGATCTCTGAGAAAAGGGCTTGCAAGATTTCACACAGGATACACCCTGTATATAGTTTCAATGTACGTTGACTACGCATTCCAAATATTCATAGGTGTACCTAATATGAATGTACAGATGCTATTATACATACAAGCATCTTCTAGTAACGAACAAGGCATGTAGGGTACAAGCTGTATGTCCATATGCACCGATGAAATATCACATTACAAAAGGGATATCGTTGTATGATACAGTACAAGAAATACATTTTAATATTCTCTCACTTTTGTATAAAAAGAATATATACCACGCTTCTCATCGGCTTGCTGTTTAAATTCTGTACACGCAATCTATTGCCATCGGACCTCAAAAGTGGGCACAGCGATACACGTAGACGTAAACGTATTAATTCTGCACCTTATTACGACACTTCTCCGATTTAATATTTACAAAATCTCCAATCTATACTTTCCGAAACTTCAGTTTCTGGATGTTGGACTTTAACGCCATAGAAAGTGTAGGCACCCTCTGAGTACAACATGAAAATCCATTTAAATAGCGTACTTAACAATAATGAGTCTGCACTCTTCCGAAAAAATTCTCTGAACATTTCCTAATTTCCTACGTCTTTTCTTTTCTTTCTTTTTTTTTTTTTAATTCTTCGAAATGTTATTTCGTGCTGACACAGAATTGATTGGCGTTTAAACAAACGGTGTTCGTAAAAGTGATTGACTGACTCTTATATTAGACTCTACATTTACCACCAATAAGAAAAATCGAGTAATGTATTCCACATAACCTTCGTCGAGTTAGTCTAATTAATAAATTCTTTTTCCTCTCATTGTTCCAGGTTCGCTACATAACGCCGTTGTGCTACGTATTTCTGAAAATCCATAACGTTTTGAGGTAACGAACGTATACTTTCGTCCACCTATCGTGGAAAGATGTCTTCAACATCCTTTCATTTTAACGTTTTCCCTTAACGCGTTTCGAACGACAACGCGATCAACGAGTAATTATTTATTATGTAACATATGGAAATTTTATAAATTACCAAGTGATTTTGATGATTTACGTTATGAAAAACTTTTAAAATGTCGTTCTGATTCGTTTTATGCTTCGTTGGTCTCACTATGGAACAAATTTGGTTTAATCGTTACTATTATTACACTTTATGAAACGTAAATGTTGTACACAGAAGTTTCGAAACCTGTGTCATTGTTATTCATGGAAAAGATGAGAATGAGAAAAGAGAATGCGAAAGAAATGCGATTCGTCTCGAAGACTAATCGTTGGATCCGAATGAATATTCATTTGTATAATTCTGTACTTAATAGTCATATTTTGTCACTCATTTAAAAGAAAAATAAAGAAGAAGAAAAATAGATGGCACATGCTCCGCGGAAACAGGGAAGAGCTCTAATTTCTTAAACCATGTAGGTACAGTGGCACATAAGAAAAAACAGGTAACGATATTCCTACGTGGTAAAATGGTTAATATCAGTCATGCAAAAGTTCTATGAATTATTCTAATCAATAAAAATAAAAGCTTCGGGGTTTAGTACTGCGGTTGGCTATAGTATTGCAAGCTCCTGTATCTCGTGTCTATTCTCAGATTTATGTGAGTTGTGAATAACATTCGATAAAGAATATCGTTCATTTTTAAACGTATACAATTTTGATCGATCGTCATGTTTATTTTTTTGTTCGTATTTACGAAATGCACGAGGTTGTATTACGTACAGTATTGGTCTAACCAAGTATACGATAGAATAATTCCATGTCAAATCGAACACTTTTTAGAGTAACATGTTTTATTCGGCTGAAAGTTGAATACGTTGGAGTCGTAGACTTTTCACATGGTTTGTTAAACAAAAATTAAGATATTTAAATTGCTTCTGCTACTAGAAAATGACAATTTTTTTAACCAACTGCAGGACAATTGGTTTCATAACAAATTCTTATTTTGTGGTCGAATGTATCCAAGTATCTAGTATAAACACAAATTTGTTTAAAAAAAAAAAAAAATTTCCACGACTTCTCAGATAACTGGGGATAAAATCAACAATTTTCAAAATGTATAAAAATCCTTCACGATACGTTCACGTGTCGCTGACGGCTACAGCATATCTCATTTCAGCTAATTCTACCACGTCGCTCTAAAACGTATTATGTGCAAGAGAACTTGGGGGATAAAAAAAAAATGTATGATACGTGAAGCAAGTTTGTGAGCGCGATAAATCATTATACAATGTACCTTAGAAAGCAAGATTAATTATGTTTCACATAAACCTTTGATACCGATGATATCTTACTGCGCAAGCTTAGATTATTAGACACTGTCAGTTGATATTACCTCTAGAAGTTAATTTACATGAATCTACGAGCATCCTAGGCAATCTCTTTTTAAATCAAGAAAAATTGAAGCACAGTCGAAATGTAGCCGAGCTTTTACTATAATTAATCTAAGATATTTGAGGCTTTCACAGCCCAATTCTTTATGGTTAATATTAACCGAGGTTTCTGGATGTAAATCGTTTCTTTCTGCTAAAATACTTTGATATTTCGCCAATACAAGAGATAGCTTTTTCAGGGATTAAAAGACACATTGATATCGTACATTGTATAATTTTGGTTTTTGTAAGGTACTCGTGCTCGTGTCATGGCTCCTTGACTAACAATCATTAAGCTCATGGCACGATCGATCGTGGCTTTACAACGTACCTAAAATATTCTCAAAGTTAAACGAAAAATTAGGTAAATTTTTTCTGTGAAAAAAAAATTACGAAGTACACCCAATGTGTCATTTGACCCCTAAAGAAGCTAGCAATGCTGGCAAAATATCGAAGTATGTCATCCAAAGGACACAGTTTACGTACAAAAGCCGCAATTAATATCAACCATAATTAATCTATATTTCGTAAAACAAGTACACGTTCTCATCGACACAGAGGCATCACTTTTCCACGTAATGAGCCAATCTCTACGCAATGACGTTTGCGATTAGAAGAAAACTGGTTAATACACCATCATATTACTCACACGGACTCGCACGCATACATATACTCGTATTCGTATGTTACATTAAACTCTAACACGTATCACGTATCTAAATGCACACGGACAACACAGACTCTCCTCTACTCTAATTTTGAACACTTACTGAATCTTCTTATCAGATTGCAGGTGAAGGATTCGGGGGCCGTGTTCTCTTCGCACCTTAGGTCACAAACCGTTGGATCGTTTTTCGCAAACTTTAAATTTGGCACTGACAACAAACGACCCTCTCTTTTCACTTGTTTCATCTTCACAATTTTCTTCAGCCGTGGCGGTTTCAATTCGTTCTCGGACAGGGTTAAATTAATGGGTCGCACAGCATCCGATTTTCCGATCACGTTGTCGTTATGGGATCGTAACTGTCTATTAACGTCTCCTTCGATCATCGGGCTCTTTACATCCTGACTATGCCTTTTCTTATCATCGTTCAATGGACTTTCACGGCCTGATATCGAACCTTCGGACGACAGCGAAGACTCGTCTTCGACACTTTCGACTGGAGATAACGAATTCGCGGATTCGTTGACATTACAGTAAAATACGGAAGCTTTCTGACCGCTACTATCAGTGCCTACCTGTTAACAATGGGGTACTTGTACAGACTTTTCATTTTAGAGATTTAAGGTCACTTTTGCGATATAGAAAGCTCAAATGTTCAAAACTCAAAGCGATTGATCAGGATTAAACGTACACGTAATTCCACGGATTAATTTCGCCGAGCTGTGGCAGTTGAACGAAACAAAACGAAGCATAAAGCAGATTGTTGTGGCCAGAAATGAGTTTAGCTTAATTAACGTAACGTTAAAACAGAATTTAATTGAATTATTTATAGAAGAGAAAGCGTGTAACTGGATCTCAAACTGATACAATATTTTAAGAATAATTATTACAAAATTACCCTGCAAGCATGTGTACTATTCAGAAGCAACGAATTAATTTTTTTGTTTGTTTTTACTAAATCAAATCGAATAATTAATCAGCTGTAGAATACGAAACAATCAAGAAAATGTGTACGAACGACTTCATGGTTATATACTTTTTGAACTGTAGTCACTTTTGTATTTTCAAGATTCATTTTCTATATGCGAATGTCGTGTACGATGTTACATGCTACTGTTTAGTTGTTTGTTGTTTATCGTCAGTGGCAACAGTAACAAGTTAGTTACAATCGCTCACGTGCTCTCGTTTGAAAGAGTCCTAAAACATTTCACTAACAGTTACGCACAACTTGGACTATTTAGACTCTTTCAGGCATCTTTCAAGCATCAATACATGTACTAGCTTGTACAGTGTTCAAGACAATTAAGCGATCTAACACGTGAAGAACAAACCAAGCATAAGTAACAAGAGAAATACTACGTATTGGATACATGTTATACAGAGTGTTCCGTCGAACTTGAGTGTGTTGAATGCAATAATATCCTTCAGGTTGAGACGAAGTTATCCCTGCTACTTCACGGACGTGCGAGTTCCGCTCGTACAAATATCAGGTTGTCCAAAAAGTTTCTTTCCCTTTATTAATAAGTAATACATGCACGATAGTTTATGTCTTATGTTACATTACTGAATTGTGCACGATTCATTTTGTTCCATTACTGTTACAACATGAATATCTACGAAATTAGATTGTCTATTTATATAAACACGACCACATGAAATAATTTAGTGCAACTCGCGAAAGAAAAGCTATTATTTTCCACCGAGTCTCAACTCGATGGACATTGCTACATCTCGCTTATTTCTGACGATAGATTAATATGTTTGAAATTAAAGAAAATTATGGTCAAATCAAATGAACGTTTTCGTACGGTAATTTTGTTCTATTATCATAAATAAACGAGATATTTAAGGTATTCAAGCTAGACAAGAATACTCTGTATACAAAGTTTCTCCGAATAATTTATGTTGCTCATTTTGTTCACCTTGAACTACATCTTACATCAAACAAACCAATACTAGAATATGAAAAGATACAACATTGAAATAATACCGTCTCAAAAATATATTTATACGAATTTCCTATAGTGTATGTAGCGCTGCAACTATAATTACTATGTTTCTATTTATTTACTTTAAAAGTACTAACCGATCAAGGCATTTATGTTGAAAGGATCTATCCTTAAAATAATCCTTTTCGCTAAATAAATTAAAATGTAAAGATGTTGTATCGAAAAGGAAACTGAAAAGAAACACAAGAAAAAAGAAATCTAACAATGCTAGCTATTGTGCAAGTGGCAGTATCTTACGTTTCAGTCTAAAATTTATATCTTATTTATATCGACAAAGTATTAATGTTTAATATACACCTTGTAGAACTAGTACGATATATTCTTTATCCTGAATCCACGTGTAAAGAGTTAGAAAATCCCCTTAATATTTGTTTTTTTTTCTTGCATACATTTTTCAAAAACCTTTTTTTTTTTATTGTGACTGTCGATGCTTCAAGAAGTCAAATTGGCGCCAATTGTTTGTGTATAAAGAGTAAAATGTGTGTTTTAATGTATATCGTTTCAAACGAAAATTGTTGCGATATATTTAAAATTGGAGTTATAACAATAACTGATAGGGGAAACAAGTGTCACCTTGTATGTGTAAAATGCAAACAAAATTGATGGGATATCACACGTTCCTTTGTATTATTATTTTTCTTTTAACCTGAATTATTAATACAGAAGCAAAGAATGTTTAAAGAAAGCACGATAGAAATTTAATATGCTTGCCGTCCAAGTCCCTCAAAATTACGCCAGGTATATAGGAACATTTAACTTTTGTTTTTGATACAAATAAGATATTTCTAATAATAAGATAAAAAGCATACAAGTACCCCATTTTGAGACGTCACCAATGTTGGCGTGAAAGTACTCTTTATTTTCAGATCAACCTTGCTAAGTTGCCTCTTCAGGTTAAATCCTTTCCAGCCGTGGTTTTTTGCGGAATCTTCTTCGTCCACTGCATTTCCAGGCTTAGGATTTTCGCTCACGGATTCCTCCGCGGTTCCTTTTTCGCTATTGTTTCCAGCATGGAATTCATCGCGAGCTGGACATTGTTGAGAATTGTCGGCTACCATTGTTAATAAGGCTTCGGATGCCACAGTAGAGTCTCGATGAGTCTGATGAATTTAACATGTTGGATTTTTTACAATAAATCAATGCATACAAAATAGCAAAAGATTTAATTCTAATTCTAAAAGCAAATTATTTCACATGTTATATGCATACAATACACAGTATGTACTTTGGTACTGTTAGTAACGCTTACTGTTAGTACACCCCTCAAATGTTACGATACCTAGAAAATATAATCTGACGAATCTTGTAAATTTCAGTGTATATTATAATAGCAAAAGATTTTACTCTAATTCTAAAAGCTGATAATTCACATATTACGCGCGTACAGGACGCAGCATTATTGCATGTACTTTAGTACTGTTAGTAACGCTTACTGTTAGCATAGCCCACAAATATTTTGATACCCAGATAATAGAATCTAATTTAATACTATAAATTTAAATATATATTGTAACAGCAAAAGCTTTAATTCTAATTCATAAAGCAGACAGTTTCACATGTTATATGCATACAGTATAGAGCATTATTGCATGTACTTTGGTACTGTTAATAATGCTTACTGTTAGTAACCCCCACAAATATTGCGATGACCAGGAGATATAATCTAATGTAATCCTGTAAATTTAAATATATATTATAATGGCAGAAGATTTAATTCTAATTCAAGAAGCAGATAATTCCACATGTTATATGCATACAGCACATAGCATTATTGCATATACTTTGGTACTGTTGGTAACACTTATTATTAGTAGACCCCACAAATATTTTGATGCCCAGAAAATATAATCTAATGTTATCTTATACATTTAAATGTATATTATGCTACATTAAATATGAAGCATTAACACATATTTGATTACAAATACGAATAATCGACTTATAAAAATAGTACCGAGATCAATTTTCAAACGGATTGATATCGCAAACGTATGGTCACTTGTCACTTCCCAAATAGGTACACATATATTTACAAACGTGGAACCGAAGAGTGCAGACAAGGGAAGACGAGTTTAAATATTTCACACAACTCAGATCAATTGTTAGAGTTAACAGCAATACAAATCGTACCTAAGATGCTCATAGAAACAATACCCTGATACATTCAATACCCTTTTAAGTCATAAATGTATATTTAACATTTACTGCTTCTTCAGAAATTCAAGTTAACACAGGATATTTTTACATTTAAAATTTGCATTATCAAATTCCAAGGACTATAATATTACACCTGCTTTGTTTATTTTCTATGAATGAGCAATAAATTAAAATGTATCTTCAAGTGAAGATAAAAGTATTCAAATTGATCGAAACATTTAAGAGGCAAATTTCAGCTTTTTAATCTTGAATTCTGAATAAGCACATGATATAACAATATGGGCTGTAGAGGGTGTCTACAGATTTCCTAATACTAACACGATACTTAAAATATAATACTTATTCGACGACTTATTAATATTACGAAGAAATTAGTATTAATGATGTAGATTGTGTTCTACATTATGATTTTTCATTTTTGCACAAACTTTTATGTTTATGTATACCATACTTAAAAATGCTTAATACCTTTAGATAAAAGCACCAGAATAGACGAATTAGACAGAATCCGCAAAAGTTGTCTGGCCTTTCTGTATACGTAAATCATTACTGACTTAAATAAGAGAATTGACCTTTTTTGTGAAATGCATTTACCAAATGTCCATGATACTTCAGGAAATTAGCAGAACAGGATAAGTCTTCGCAGCTGTTACTAGCATATACCGTTTCAAGAACAATATATTACTTTTTATCACAAAATACATGGGAACAGTGATATGTTAAAATATATATTCAACATGAAGTGTCATAAGTAGCATAGTTACAAGCGAGCATACTGGGACATTCTAAAGAATTCTTAGTTAAATATATTTTAAATATTATTTAACAGTTGAAAAAAATATAACGTAATTTTAGAATTCTATAGAATGAGTAGCCTAATTACTATGCTCATGTATGTATATATATATATGTATTTAAAATCACCTGCTATGACTGTCATGACCTGATTAATGTTGTCATTTACTGAGGTAATAAACATACGTAGCTGAAACATTTCACAAGTCGTTGTTACAAGTGTACATTTATTTGTAACATGCTTGTTACCGTGATGTTGTGTAATTATATCATACCTTATTACTTTGTTTACTATGTAATTATAAAATAAAATACGGTTATCACAATTTGTTGATAAACTAAAGTAACATATTAGATCTATACTACCTATGATAATTTCTAAATACACTTCCATTTTCTCATATTTCCAACAAAAGACGAAAGAAGCTATATCGTATTTAACAAATTGGTGTATGCGTATGATTATTATGTGCAATAATAAATTATCTGTATGTTGGCAATATAAATACTACGTATATTATTAGTCTACTATTAAACTATATGTTATAGTTGAGTAACTCTTTAATACTGCATCATCGAATCAAGGGCAGATTCGGAAATATTCATACTCATACTAACATAATTCCCAATTACGTTCAGTGAAATATTTTCTGTACAGTATAGTTATTATATTCTTTATTCGTATATCTATTATGGCAATAAAGTTTTATTAATACTGAATCGTGGTAAATAGTTTTCTGTGTAAGTGAAGTATAAAAATTCAAATAATAAAAATATGAACATATTTGAAATATTTTAGTCGACGTTACTACTCTCAAACTGAATTTTTAGAAAATGGAACAAATGAGAATTATTAGCAGAAAATTTCGATATAGTAACAGTCGAGTATAATCAAGTCTAAAATGAGACTAAGCTCGCATATTCTCGAGCTGTAGTTTGTTTTGCATCAACGATCTTATTCATATGTATCGCAATATAAATGTATGTCACATATGTGTACAAGCATGCTGTAACAGAAACTGTTATACGTAATATAATATCTATGTAGTTGCGAACGTGTGAATACAAGGCATACGTGTACTTAAAATTCGAATCCTGTAGCATTGGCACAGCGAACGCATAAATCATTGTACTGGATATATATACATATATATATATATGTATTGTTATTAATTATATTCACAATGTGACGTAATAGTAAATGTATATTTATTTTCAGTTTTTATCGGCTTGTAGATATTGTAGTATTATATGGATATGATTCAAGTTTCATGCATGCAAAGATTCCATCAAATGTTTATGTGAAAATGGTCACATGTAAATCTTACTGGGTTCTTAGGCAGTATACAATCGTAACGGCAGTCATTTTCTAACACTTCGATCTACATTTTGAATTTGTTACTTGTTCGTTCTTTGTTTCTACATGTTCAACATTGATCGACAATCTAAATATGAGTCAAAGTTAATAATAAAACTGAAATACAATCTACTACTTACTACCTAATTTCATCGAGTTTGTTTATTTTTTTCAACAAAGAAATATTATATATATATCACAGAACGGAAACAAAAACTCTATCTGTTTCTTTAACGAAAAAAGTATTGCTCTTACTTGTTTCAACGTGGGTAGACACATAGTTAGCTAAACATTAAATGCATAGTAAACATGAGTGGATGATCAAAATACAGATTATTACTTTTTTTTTTTAAAAAAGATTAATAACGGTAGTGCCGATTTTTCCAAAATACAACAAACACATCTACTATGAACACGACTGATATTTATCCAATGTTATAATTATTGAAAGTTCAAATGTAACATTAAATATTTATCTCTAAAATCACGTACAGAAATCTGTTACAATTGGACGTCGATTCTCGGCACATGGAAAATGACAAGTTTGACCACCAGTTGCCGATAACCTTCTCGTTTGTTATTTAAAATTTCTGAATTTGTTTCTATAACAGTATCTTTCGCTTTTCTTAAATTTCTAACTTTTAACGTTCCAAGCAGAAAATATAGTGTGTTGTTTGCCTGTACGTACGGTTACATACCGTTACCGTTACATACCGATTGTGTAACGAACAATAATCTTCAGATAAGTATAATAAATAAAAATTTGAGGCACGGTTAATAGGACCCAGCGTGGTGTTTAACGTATTAACAGGTACACGTGAATTATTATTTTCTTTAATGTTTTTGACGACTGTAAGTGATACAAATATCGTGTGTTATTATAATATCAATACTTCTGTGTGTAGTTTACCATTAGGAGTTACATCTATTAAGTGTTTCAACGGGACACTTAACGTGTTGATATTAATCAAAATGGCGGATAGAGCAAGACGGAGAGTAGCACAAAATGGTGGATAATATTCAACGTTAGCCTATTTATTTGTTGCAAGTGTTAACTTTCTACTTGAAAACGTTAAGAAGATTGAAAAATAATCAGTAAATAATTCAACTGAGTAACTACGGTTGCTGAATTCATTGATTATAATTATATTCGAGAAATGTGCTCCCAGAATAATTCTATTTTCCCTAATGGCATTTGAAATCACTAATATTTTTGAAAGTATTCATATGCGTGCTTGCCTTGTGTCAAAATGAAAAGTTTTTAAGTAATTTACAGAGAAATATAAAATAATGCATTAGTTCTTACTTATTGATACAGTGTCAGCAGATACTTTTCAATGTTAGTTCCTTAATAAGGTTCTTTCTTCTTTGATGAAGAAATGATGAGCCTGATATAAATATTTATACCGCTTGGATGTTGGCAAATTTTCTGCTTGGAATTTTGTGAAACTACTATCACATACTTACTTATCTATTAAATATTCTATGTAAATAAGGTGTTAGTTAAAAGCGTGTTATAGATTAAAGTAACACGAGACATATGTGAATTCAACAAAACAGAGTGAATGAGAAAAATTAAGCGTTAATGAAGTGTTTCATATTCGATATTTAGTTTTATGCAAATTACATTTTTTTAGATTTTAAAGCAACAATGTACAGAAATATTTGTCGGTATGATATATGTTATTTTTATTTGATTAAACAGTTGCCAGGTTAGGTGTCGGATATTTTAAATTAATTATCGTCCTTCCTAAGAATTGTTTAAAACTTGATGTTTCCATTTTGGTGTAAAATAATTTTTTAATGACAGGGGAAAACAAAAGTAATTATTTTTGTTAAATAACGCACGAGTACTTTTCTGAAAAGTTAAATGGTTTATTGATCTAACAAGTCGTTATTTTGTATGCTATAATTAATCGTCCTGAGGATCATTAAATGCAATCGTTGTTCGTAAATACCATTCGTGAAAACGTATTTTCACGGATAAGGTAAAATGATATATGACTGTTTAATGATGTCTACTTCTGACATTGATATAAAAGCTGTTATATCATGACGACATTATTAAAAACTGAAGTTTTTAATATTTACAAAAGAAACAGAAAAAGGACTTATAATTACAAATTTGGTAACAAACTGAACACTCAAGTCCTGTAGTTTATCTACAGTCATGCAATAATGAAGATAATTAATTTTAGTGTCTAGAAAAAGCGAAATGCATATAGATAAATATCAAACTTTCACAACGTTTCTTTAGACAAAGTCGAGAAAAATGAAGAAGGTAACAATTATAATATTAAAAATTTTTATGGTTAAGAAAGAAATACATTTTACCTGATCTGTGCTAGGACTCCTTGCTTTATCTTCGTTTTCTCGTTTCGAGTCATCTTGACGTTTAGGACTGCGTAGCGCACGTTGACAGGGATCCGTACTACCACCGATATCCGCTGTATTTATCACAACCAAAGAAATTTTCTGCACGATGTCTATTATCACCAAACCGGATTCGTTCCCATACGCCATTCTGAAATCAAATATTTAACATTTTACAGTAATACTTCTTTCTCATTTAAATTACATAAAATTATCACTTTTTAGCAGCGAGTATATATAGGGTGATTCTTATAAGGTGATCGTCGCGATTATCTGGTACTATATTTTTTATCATTAAATGTAGATAGCAAGAGAATGTTTCAAATTTAAAAAAAGAATTAAGCATATTTTATACACTTACAAGCCATAGGAAGAATTCAAACTAAGAGCTGTTATATTTTCGGGTTGTTCTCCACTGGCACCAACCGTTAAACAGATAAGCGTTGCTTGAAAGCCTGCAGCTCTCTTCTGCAAACCACTCTTAACTTTAAGCCCTTGATTTCCTTCCGTATTTTTGGTTTCGCTACTTCCTGAAGTATTGCCAGCCGGGGAATCGTGATCGGGCGAGCATTCCACCTCTTTCCCTACATCTGCTGTCAATGATATCTCCAAAGTCTATATTCAAGAGAAATAATATTTTATTATATTTCTAGAAAAGTGTCGAGCAAAGATAGATTATGAAGCTGACACACACAAAGGTGACGTAATCATCGTATTAAATAAATAGAAAAATATGATATGTGTTCTAACTCTAGTACTAACAAACAAATAATTATTTTTAAAAACAAGTTTCTGTGGGGTCAGTCCAGCGACAAGGCGATCAGTAACTAGTGAATTACTTACCACTACTTCAGACATACTCTCTAATTTTTTGAATTTGAATAAAACAACGTGTCTTCCGCTTCCCGCGATCGCTAATTTCCGACTTTCGGGGCAAAGGAAGATGAGTTGTATCGCCAACGGATCTTCTTCGGAGTCTATACTACGCGTTCTACCTTTTTCAAAAAGTTTTGCTGTCTTCAATTTGTAAAGAACTTGTAAAGTGCCTGCGGATGCGTCCCAAAATTTTATACTACCGTCAGCATGCCTAAAATTACAGTCAAAAATTCAAATTTTTCGGCGTGTATCGATTGCTTCCCTTGTGAGAAAGGAAGTTCATGTATATTTGACGTTCAATCTACAAATACTTACCCAGTTACAATAATTTCGTTATAACTACTTGAGCTCGAACTCCATTCACCGCCGGATATCGGCCAATCCTTTTCACTGAACCCTGTCTTTTTTTGTGATTTCGATCCAACTGAATAAAAAGCAGGTACTAGATCCGAAGGACAGTCTGCAAAGTATGCACAACATGTCACGGGAGATTCGTGTATATCCATTGGGTATGGATTCTCGAAACACGGAAATCCAGGAGTTAACAAATCTATCACAACCAAATCGTTTTGTAGTAGAACGACAACAGCATATGGATCTTGGTAATCTGTACAAATGAAAACAGATGTATTCATTATAATTGTTTACACCGTATGACTAGAATCAGGATTATATGTAAATGGAACGGTAGAATTGAAACAGTGCCGCGTAAAGAAAAAAAAAACCCACATATATTAATGATAAACGTGTAAAATATTAAAGTTTTTAAGGTTTAAGGAAGAAATTTGATAACTGTTTTATATACCACTGGTCCATGGACTTTCACATAGTGTTATGAAGTCTATCACATTGTGCTCCATTTCTAATACAGTAGTGGTTTTCCCGTGTATGACCGTTATGCTTGGAGTTCGTCCAGTCGTATCATACGCTAAACCACCAGAAAATATAACGTATGCTTCCCTAAAGTAACGAGAACAACAATACAATATTAAAAAAGGTCTTATCCGTCCAATACAACTTTGTCGGTATCATCGATAATTTCCAAGAAAATAGAATAGTTTATAACAGTTTGTATTTAGACGCCTCACCCTATACCTATATATGTATACAAGCAGGTATGTAAGGGAGGAGTATGTTTTGACAAAAGATGTTTACCAAATTCACCGAGTTTGGGTTCGAGTGCGCGTATCAACAAAAACTATCACAGAGGACTAGCTATTTACGCGTTAATGTAAACATCAGAGCGGAGACAGAGGACAGTGATCGCGCGACTCTCGTCGGTTCCGGTGACATTTCATTATCGATTCTGGATATTCCTGTTATCGGTTAATTTAAGATAAGTGAATCTATTTATTTGATTCAACGAGTATTTTGATTTAATTTAAACACCTGTGTCAGTGGATTGTGTGTGACTCGACGATGCAATGGCGAATAAAATATCAGTGTTTAATTATATAATAATTTTCTAGAATTATAAAATTATATCAAAGTCGACAATCGGCATTTCAAAATTAATTAATCGATTAAAGTAAAAAGACAAAGTAAAATCAATCGTATCTTACCCCGATCTGGAAAGTTTCCACTCGACTTTTTGAATAGGTTTACACGGTTCTGGTTCGCCATCTTTAGTAGTTTTTGCTGCAACAAACATGCAAATATAACAATGCAAGACGCGTCAATTTCGAGAAACATAGTCTTTAAATTTCACTATTTAAAAAATTCTATTATCAAGATGCGACTAAATAGATTTTTACCGTGGGGATGCGTAACACTTGTTGCTTTCACTTGACGTACTGTCCATGTTGACAGAGAACCATCGGTGTGACTACACATAAACTGTTTACCCTCGTGATGCCAAGATATCGATCTTAAGGGTACGTCGCTGTGGCATCTGTAATCCGCATTTTTTGTTTTTAAATCCCAAAACACTATCTGACCCGATTCGTATCCTATCAGCATCTGAAAACAGAATTTGAAAGCATGAAAAAGAAGTATTTTCATCGGTGAAATATTAATTTCCTAAACGCCTATACTAAGGAGAAAAGTTATGTACGAGTGTCTGTAATAAAAAGTTATCTCACAATACATTACTATACTTGATTGTGAAATTATAACATAAGTTACGCACACACAACAAGAACAAGTACGAGAATATGGTGCAGAGTGATTGATACAATGTTTAAGGGATTATTTGATATGAATATCGATCGACAATTTTTGTTCGGGACACTTCTGTAATCGTGAATTGATATAAGAAGACATATAAATGAATTCCTAAGAAATTGAGAACTTTGGAAAATTGGCTACAGCGTGCATGTTGTTGTTTACATGCATTATGTGATGAATTGTGGAAATGAAATATCGAAAAATTGTTATGACCGATACGATGAAAGCTGCTGAGCATGTGGATGATTTTTACACATGATTTGATTTAATTTTATTATTATTAAAATGTAAGCAGTATTTGTTTAGTTTTTATTGCTCCGACGTCACATTGTGTAAGTACATCGTACAAAATAGTTACGAACGTAGGAAATTGTATCGAAAAAAAAAAGATAACGAAAAATCACAATGACGATACGCACTCAAGTATAGAACATAGATGCTTAATTTAACCTGAACGTTTCTGTTAAAATAGTCATTATAAGATATTTTTCATGACCCAGTTCGTCATAGTCGATAGTTCAATTAATAACAACTTTATGTTTTGAATATATCTGGCAATCGAGCGTTTAACGTAGAGTATTTCATTAAAAACAAAAATATAATAAATAATATCATAATTAATTTTGTCGAGAAAACAGAACTTTTCAAAATGAGACGTCAGGCAATTTAGTAATTTTCACTTTGACAGTCATTACAATTCTGACATATAACAATTTCTTATTGTATTTCGCATACGCATTTGTTATGTAAACAGAACTTGTGCAATTATCGTTTTATCTACTGTATTGTATTTTTCACAAATATTGTCGGGTATTCATTTTCACATTCACTTTCAACTCCGAAATTTTAGTGAAACCAATATTTATGTTCTCGTATAAGGAGGTACTTTTACGCAATATTTTTAATATTCGGAATATTTAATTAACCTTTGCACTCGGAGCCATCACGCTGCAAAGTGAGCAAACAGGAATCTAGTCATATTAAATGGTATTATCATCAAGTTATATCGAATAATTATATTTAGCTTGCGGGGTGTTTATGCAAGTTCATATTTTCGCAGATACAGATGAGTTATTGAAATTTAAATGAATGTACGTCTTATATTTTTGCATTTGTATACATTCTCACAATGCACGAATGTTAATAATACAAATTTCATAGAAATCTTCAATTTTTCGGAATACAAAGAAACACGAAAATTGGTAAATTGCTATCCTAATACTTTCGACTTTTCTTGGAATAATGCCTCACTCGATTATTCCTTAATATTGTAATATGTAATTCGTGCATATACAATAAAACATTATTCATCGTGATACACCGAGTAGACTGCCATGTCGTATCTAGCAGTAAAGAAACGAAATTCATAAACTATATGAGGGCTCTAAGTAGTCGAGTGAATTTTATTGCATTTGCATCCTCAATTCTGAAAATAAAGTACTGTTAGGAACATTCTGTATATGTACATATGTATGCATGTAGATACCAAGATACCAATGGAATTATATATCAATGATGAATTTATGTAATATGCATAAAACGATGAGTGATTACGAGATAAATTTTCGTGAGATACGTAATAAATTTCGCGATTAACACAACAACGCTATATATTTATTGAATCGGTATAAATGAAATGGGGAATTATAGGCAAGAAAAACACAGAAGGAAAAAAAAAGATGCACTAAATGTACAAGTAAACAACGTTGTACGTAAAATTACAAATGGATTAATGACATTGACTATTGGATCGCGAAAAAAGAAATAAAGTACCACCCACGCAGAAAAAGAAAATGAAAAAAGCTTTTGCTCATTCATCAGTCGTCAAACGCATTTACGAGTTACTTTTTATATCACGTTGCGGTTGCATTATACGTTCTTTTGTTCAAATGACAAACCACAGCTATGACGTAGCATCATTGAGCAATAAAACATATAATATGACCACAGCGTTAGACATCAGAACTAATTTCGTATTAATTAATTTTGAAAGAAATATTTTTGTGCTTTTCTTCGGATTGAAATTAATATTGCCATGAAAATATACAATCACCACATTACTAACTGGGCATTACGTACATTTCCTAGACGAATTACAACATTTTTAAATCAAATAATTTTATTATTTTTTTCGATAGCATGTGAAATGCATTTGTGTACAGTAACATAACGCGATCTCGTTAGAAAGAAGTAACTTCATGAAATCCTTTTGAACAATAATGATAACATGCACGCATGCACACACACACATGCAAGCACACACCTCTGACTTTTGTTATAATATAAACACGGTGAGAAAAGAAAAATATTTTTTTTTTTTTTTTTGAAACATTTTACGATGAACGTCGAAGATATCCTAACATATCCTGCTTGAATTTGATCATGTCGAAAGAATTTTCAAGAATCCAAGATAATAATACGATGTTATGGTAAGGATGGAGAATAATGCAAAATAAAATGTACTCAAAAACACGCGTACCTTGCTCAAATCTAAAGGGTTATCACTCAAGTGTACTACAGCACCAGGATGGGTCTTTCTAGATCTGAAAAATATATATACATATATAATATCTGTGTGTGTACGTATGTCCTTCGTGTGATGAGTGACTATGGTATCGTGTTTGTGTACGTATATCCATATATGTATCTATACAAATATGCATTTATATAATATTATTTTACACATCTCATTTTACGTCAATCGATCGGCGTGCAAATTCAAATGATGGAGTTTTATTATGCTTTAGATTTTTCGCGTGATTCAGAGGTAAGGGGCGGGTCCATTACTTTTTCAAATCCTTGTATTTTAGGGAGGACCTTCTTCGTTGACCATCGAATTCCTTTCATTCTGTCCTCCGAAAATGTTTCTTTCGGTGACAGGATATTTGTTCTAAATTGCAACACGCGAGTCATAATTGGCTTCCTACTTTTGGCACCATACTTTTATTAACATAACACACGCCAATTTTAAAAAAAAAAAAAAAAAAAAAAACAGTAAATGCGTCTTTTCAGTAAAAAAAAATCCCCCAAAATTAATTCACACAGTATAATATATGCTAATTCAATTTATAAAAATTAAGTACCTACTGATTTTTGGTAAATTCTTTCGTATACGATTTTTCACTACTTCAACTACCTTTGCGTGCTACGCTACTTTTTATAGTGTTCCCGTGTCATTATCGCGAAGAGGGAGAACCACGAGACGTGGGGTAAAGGGTTATTGCACCACTCCCCTTCTCCTAGAAGTGAGGTGGGCACTAAACCATATAACGTTGATGTTTCTAGGGACTACCCCATTGCGCACGTGGATGGACACCGTAAAGATATTAGTGGGCAAGTACGACTATGTTAAGCTGGCAACTCATTTTGAGGATGCTCATAAATAATTAAGAGTTCCGACTTAATTCTCAGTAGAGTTCTTAATCCATTAAACCAACATCTATCAATTAGAACTATTAAATTATTTTTTAAATAAATTAAAGTGCAAGTATCTATGGTGCTGCCAGCTTCTCAGAATCCCACACAATCCCCAACCTTATCTAAAAAATATCGCCCGCGAAAAAAAATCTGCAATGTGTACGTGGTCTCAGTGAAACTCTTCTTTAATAACTCCTGGTTGTAATAAATTCGCTTATTTTGTTCCGCAATTTTTTCCTTTTCTCCCTATCGTTTCGAAATGCAAACAATTATAAAAGTTTCTTTCCCATCTATTGTCTGAATCGTCATTTCGCATTCAGAAAATGTTTCTATGGTCTATGGTTATATTTTTATAGTGAGTGCACAGTGCTATTAATATTATCTTCCATCCTTTAACATTTGTTCGAACAGTACAATATAATTAAAGTAATTGAATATCACGTTCTTCCAAAATTGGATAACCACCTGATGGGCATTAATTGTGCCAGAGGAAAAATTCGTATCTTTTTTTTTTACGTACATGACGATTTGACAATAAGAACAAATTTGAACGCAATTCTCGCGAGAGAACCAGCAAAGCCAACAAAATGATTAACTATAATAAAACTGAAGAAAAATCCACAATATTGAAAAAACTGAAGAAAACTGAAGAAAACTCAAGCTTAAGCTATCAATTTATAGAACAGGGGCATTTTATTCATTTTAATCATAGAAAATATTTATTTAATCATTACTGTATTCTAATAAACACACTAATTAAAACCTAGGTTTAGAATAATAAGTTTTTCCATTTTTTAATTTTTATTCTCAATTATCTTGCAGAGAAACTAAGGAGAATGTTTATTAAACTTATCACGGTTATCTCGGCTCTCGGTTTAACGACTTCCTGCTTTACGAATATTATGTTCTGATAATAGATGAACAGGTAACAATATTTTTATATTACTTTCTTAAACGGCAAAAGTAATCGTGAAAGTTAGGAATAGCATACAAATAAGGATGAAAACAGTCTGTACTTTCTTGAAAAGACGTAAATCCATTTTAACACATTGCCAACCGATCAGGAGGATCTCCCTCTTTGCGCCACGCCCGCGCCGCTTGTGCGCATAAATATAGACAATAAGCGTGTTTATACTAACTGCATGCAATCTAAAATCAAAGACAATATTGACAGGTACTAGACAATTGGTAACTTTTAGAGGATGTACATATTCGAGATCACCTAAATTGCTAGTGTTACGCGAACTCTTAGCCTTTTTCGAACCTCCATCGAGTACGATTCATCGGATTCTTCTCTTGAATGTAAAGGAAACATTTATTCCTACATAATTTCATTAGAAAAAAAGAAATCATTTCCGATAACATCGATAAAATTACACGCGAAGTAGACTTACTTAGTCTAACTATAATTAATAAAATATTAGAAAATATTTCGATAACGTTCAGGAAACGATAGTGATGCAAAATTTCAAAAAAAAAAAACTGTCTTCGAATAGTCTCGCAGAGATATAAGTATTATTAAAAAATGCTATGTTATTAATACCCATATCGCGAGGGCTATAGAAGTGTTACGTTACGTTATTATGTGTAGTTTTCGAAAACCGTGCGGTTAGCAAAGTGTTAAAACTATGTGTCGTTTACGCGATTCCGTTCCTCATATGTACATATGACTCTGTTCATCGTTATGCGTCATACCTATAACTTAGTCGATCAATATAACTATTTGCGTACTTACACTTCGATAGCCTTATTCCAATTAATTACATATCCAGACAAGACAAACGTCTCGATATGCAGTACATGAATGTTTCCTCGTTCTGTACCAACGTATAGCCATTTACTTTGTAGCGGCAGGTGGATGCACGTTATTCTGTTTAACATAGAGTAACATTGTTTGATTATTTTCATTGTAATCATTGAAACCCTATGCAGTACACTTCTCTAACTAAGATTCTTTTAGAAGTATAGTAACTTCGGAAACCAACCTTTCTCTTTGAAACTTGAGACTCTGCACAACCTGTGGTATTTTTTGCCGGAAATTCCATAGATGTAAAGTATCATCTGCAGTGGCGGAAACCAAAGCTCCTTCGTTGATCAAAAATTGTAACTGTATCACAGCTGTACACCCCTCGTGTTTTACATGTGCATCTACCCCTGGTCGACCGAGACTATTTTTGTCAATGTCTTGTTAAGAAAAATATACACATTTCAAATGGACAAGATTCTGTGTTGAACTGAACACATTTTACGTAAATGATATGTAGATATTCGTAACTTATAAGTACCTAAATCGCGTCAAAACATATTTGTAGCAATGTTACGTCCTTGGTCATGAGGATTCACCGATAATAGCAATCGCTTGTCTATCGCAAGTGCACGCTGAACATTTTCTACGAATACAGGGTGTATTTACCTAGACGTGGTATATATTCTTTGCGGCATAACTCAACAGACCAAAATTAACACGAAAACAGATGATAAAAGTGCGTTTAAAGCTTTGTATCTGAGTTACTGAATACTGGATTCATGCAAAAAAAAAAAAAAAAAATAAATATAAGTCATCATTTATGTTGTTTATTGAAAAAGATAAAAAAAAAAGTTTATTTAACAGTTTTATATAAATTCAATTTGATAATGAATTTAATGTAAAATTCAATTTCTGATACTCGAACAAAAAATTATTTACAAATTGGAATATGGTTCTCTTATCTGTGTTACAAGAAACATAAGGCTGCGATTAGGAGAGTGCAGTACACATTTCCTTGATTTATTTCTCTACCACACTGATATATTTACGTCTGCCGATTGCCATAATTGCGAACCTATATTGTTAACGTAGTTTTTAACGAATAAACATCTGGTATCGTAAATTTACGTTAATTTTCACCGGTGAAACAGAAGCCAAAAAGTATGTTTAAAATATAAACTGGTAAAAGCAGAAGAAAATCGAAATCGAATTTGTTCACTTTTCCTTCTTTTATTTCAACTCCTTCGTGCCATCATTGATTTCCTATATTCTTGATACGTGCAGGATCGATTCCCTTGTACCGAGCGTTTAGATACTGTATCGAGCAATAAAGTGCACAGTTCAGTTGAAAGTAGTTACTTTGTAGCAACTGTCTATCTCGATACCAACCAGGAAGCTTATCGAACTGTGATGAGCATCCACCCTCTGGTAACTCTTTAGTCACGAGTAGACCAATAGAACCACCCACGTGAAAGAATACACGGTTGACGGACCATGAAACAACTGTGCTGTGTAATAAATACAATCAAATTTTACAATTTCATTTACACGTCAGATACATTTTTATATTAAAAATGATAAACCAACATCAAAATTATTTTTCGAAATAAAACGCCGTCAATTACGTTACATCGTATACGTTCTTAACATAATAAATATTACACGTACCGACACATTTTTAAATGTAACTTGAATACAATCGATGCCCTATAAGTCCTATAACACGTTTAAAGGGTGAAAGCACGTTAGAAGGAAAAATATCAAATGTTCATTAAGATATAAAGAATTTCAATATAGGTTGGATTAGAATGGTTTTATGAATAAAAATAAACCCTTGTATATAACCATCTAAAATTAGTTCTGTTATTACAATTACATTAACATGGGTATAGAAAATGATCTACGAAAAGTAAAAAATGTTGGCCCGAGTATCGAGACATTAACCATATTATCAAAGGATACATTCTAAGGGATCCTGATTTGGTACCAATAGCAAGGAGCCTTTGAACTGGATCAAATGCCACTGCTGTCGGCTGATGTGGGAAGCCATGTCTGAACGTCTGTAACATAAAGGTAGTCGTTTCATTTCATATTTTCCGCTTTCGTCGTTTGAAAGGCGTCTATTTAACTCTACAACGACAATGGAACAAACAAAACAAAATGACAGATAGCCTTATTTCTCCGGCTTTGAATGCGGATATATTTAGCTCGGTTTATATGACAATTCCAGTGTTGATAATTCCACTCTTCTTTTGTTTTGTCGCGGCTGAACGCTAAATAGTAGGACACAATAATAATTACTATTACGATTTGCAATGAATTTTATCATAACGACAACTTTTGGCTTCCGCTTCCGATGGTGAACGCGCGGTGAGGTAGAAAAAGCGAGTGGAAGGATAAAAGGTGCGTTGTAGAGTGAGAAAAAAAGGGGTGTTTAGGGGAGGAGTGAAGGATGAATGAAAGGAGGAGCAGGAAAGAAATTAGAAAGTGTAAAGGAGCGAATGAGACAGAAAGAAAGGCGAAGGAGGGAAGGGGCTGGGGAGAGAGAGAAGGGAGAGTGTAAAGAAGAGCAGGAAAAGGGTGGTTAGGAAAAGGCGGAGGAAGTGGTGAGCGATGGTAAAGAGAAAAAGAAGATAAAAGAGGGAAGGTTGAGGAGAGGAAGTAGAAGAATTGAGCGGGAAGAGAACGGAGAAAAGAAAGATGAGACCGGCAAGGTGGAGGAGGACTGAGAAGGGGTGGGAGGAGAAGAGATAGAGGAGGATAACGAGGTTCAGATTGGGAGGGGAAATAAGAGAGGCAAGATATTTGAGGGAGAGGGACGATAGGCTATCTAGGATGTGTGGTGAAGAGGAAGAAGCATGGGAAATTCTAAGGGGAATTCTGAGTGTATCAGGGGGCGGAGAAGAATGGATGAAGGAGCTAGAACGAGGATGAGTGCAGGGAAAGGATAAGTGGGAACGGATGGATACATGGATGGGCGAATGATCGGAGAAAGGAGGGAATTCCCCGGAAGCGGGAGCGCATGGCATGCGCTTTCTTTCTCGTTTTCTTCTTTCGTTTGCGCGAGGATAAAATTAAGGGTAGGCTCAGGATAGAATAAGGATAGATTAAGGTTAGATTAAATAACGGTTGTAAGGAGATGTAAATGGAAGAGAGGACGCCATGCAACCCCATTGGGGAGCACTAAATAAATACATACATACATAACGACAACTTTTCCTGTTGGTACAAGATACGAAATATTAGTAACGAATAGACTCTGTCATTATAAATCGACTCTATTATTAACATATTTTGATTTTGATTTAAATATTTTATAAATGTAGTATTATTATGAATTATTAAAAATATTATTTGTACATATATAAATTATCATAGCGATGTGTGCCAACTCCTCGTATAATATTACGTAAAAAATTTTGCAACAGATCCGAGGAAATCTGTAGTGTTTCAAATAATTCATCATAAAGTCCTATGCCCGAATTTAAACATCGTATTATTTAAAAAGACATGGTATTTTAGAATATAGATTAACTTTTAAAAGTAACTTCTTGTTCATTTGATGGCAAAGAAGTTGATACTTTTGTCCTGTAATGCCATGGATTGCCTCGAATACCCAGCGAACTTTTGTAACTCCGAGATGAATTCAATCCTGCAGTAGTTAAGTGATTACGCTTGCCTTTCAATGCAGGCATAAGTACTCCGTAACCGCGTTCTTTCAAAGTAAATCCTACGACTCGAATACCTCGATCGACGATTCAAATATCCCCAGGTTTCGAACTGGAATCTGCAGGCCCGCAGAAATACTTGGCAAAATATTTAATCTCGAACAAACGACGCCAATAATCGAAAACAATTCATAAAAAACGATGGGGATTTTAAGGACATTATTCTACTATCTAGATACTACAATCCATCCGTATTTGCTACAGATTAGGGATTTAGAAAACAGCTCATTATATGAATTTAATGTAGAATATGTTAAACAAACATGTGAATTTTCAATTAAAAAATTTGACAAAATTCTGTAAAATATGCCTCCTTCTTCGTAATTTTTCAGATTTTTTGCAAAATTTTTCACGTAATGATATAGGAGAAATCGGTCAAAGATGTGATTTTTTATGTTTGTCCTTTAATCCCGTCTAGATCGAGATACAAAGTTGAAGTTTGGCACATATTACTTTTTCTCGATAAGCTATCGAATGATCCATCGCGCGTCGATCTTGGTTTTGGGGCACATTTGACCCCCTTATCTGGCTATACAGGATGTCCCAAAAATGTTGTAACACCTTGAAAGAGGTGGTTCATGAGATGATTTGAAACAACTTTTTCCTTAGCGAAAATGTTGTCCGAGGCTTCGTTGAGGAGATATTAACGGAAAACACTGACCAA
>NC_071980.1:25810959-25820700 GCF_026283585.1 Hylaeus volcanicus
CGCGCGCTCTGATTGGTCAGTGTTTTCCGTTAATATCTCCTCAACGAAGCCTCGGACAATATTTTCGCTAAGGAAAAAGTTGTTTCAAATCACCTCATGAACCACCTCTTTCAAGGTGTTACAACATTTTTGGGACACCCTGTATATGTTGAGTTGTTACGATATTCTAATGGTAAATGTCAGATTGAAAGTCGTGACTTTGCGTTACATGAAATTAGACCCTTTTTTCAAATGACCAAGCTGGTGTTGCCTTTATCTGAAAATACGAAAACACGAATAATAAAGTTACCGACAAGGTTTCGTCTCTATGAAACTATATATTCTGTGTCATTATTGTATGTCTGGTAGTGGGATAAATCCAATGTGGCGACTGAGCAGATTGGATGTTCATGGATATTTCGTTTGACATCACAGAATCAAATAGTTTGAAAGTAATGTAATTGTAAACATAAAAATGGAATATATGAAAACGTCAAGATATCAGTGATGGTCAAATAACCAAAGACTTTCTGTAATTATAAGTGGAGAAAGAAGTTAACTGCAATTGAAAATGTTGCAGTACTGTTATTTTTCTTTTTGACACATTATGGACTGTTGGTAAGCAAACAGATAACATGAAATCTTAAAATATTGTTAGGTTAAGAAATACTCTTCTTTGTTATTAATATTTAATAGTTTTATATTATTAGTCATCACATTTTTAATTTGTTACGTTTAGCATGTGGATTTCTTGGCACATAAGTAGCTGTCTTGATAACCCTTTCATTAAATTATTACGTTTCTTAGCAATATTAGTAGTATGATTAATGTATATTCAGTGAGTAATTTTAACACATTAAGTGCCATGTCAGTCACTGGTGACTGACAATGTACTTTCTGGCCAGGCCATGCTAGTCATTGTTGACTAATGATATATAATTTTTTAAATTATATTTTTAGTTAGGAATAAGAATGAAATAAATTTACAGGTTTGTAAGCACCAGCCATTGCAAGTTATGAGACATAGAAAATGTGATTGTTGATAGCCTAGCTAGCTCAATGGTTAGGGCAATCATTTAACAAACAAAAGATCCAAAGGAAACCACAGATTCATTGCATAAAAATAAATAGACATCTTAGTCTTTTTCTGTTTCCATTTTTTACACTTTTCCATTGACAAAATGAAACGAGCACGTATAAAGGCTATGGTTACTGTTCCACCACGGCGAAAAGCAACACAAGATTTGCCAGTTACCGAGACAGCTGGCATAACTGAGTGTGATGAAAAAAAAATTAAATCAGATGATTCTTATTTGGCATTACAAGAGACTCCAGAAAATAATTCCCCAGAGAAGCAAGTATTGGAAGATTGTATGATAATAGAACAGACACAAAATGAACAGCTTTGTGATAACAACCAAAATATTCAATGTAAAGTTGAACCTAAACCACGTTCCATTGAATTAAAAAAAGAAATGGTGCTATTGTCGGAAAACTCAAATACAACAGAAATTGGTAAGTATGATATACTATGTACCATGAAACAGTAAGTGTTACTCTGTCCCAACTTGTCAAATAATTATTTGACATTTTCAGTTTCTCCTGTAAAATCAGCACAATGTCGATTATCCTACATGAGACCAACACCTAAATTGGACACTGGTGGTAGAGTAAGAAGAAATAGTATACAAGGAAGCGGAGCGAGCGCGAGTGAATCGGAAGATGATAGTAGGAAAGTAATTGCTGCCACGGCCAATCATATGAAAAACGATGCGGTTCACTCAACAGAGTGTGCTAAGGATCCTGTTACCAGTAATACAAAAAATGACACAACAAAGTCAAAAACAGGTCAGAAGAGGCGTATTTTAGTTTCAGAATCTGCAAGAAAATTAGCAGAGGCTAGAAGGGAATTTAATATAAAACATGAAAATAAAACACCAGATAGAACTAAGCTTACTATGTATGATCTAATATATTATAATCCCGTTTCTAATCCTATGAAGAAGTCTAAAGAGTCTGGAGTCATAACAAAAAGAATTTCAGAATGCGAGTAAGTAGTTCTTTAATTAAATAAAAGTATATATGTTCAAATTAAATTATAAAAAAAAAACAATACAATGTATTATTACAGATCTGAAGAACTTCAAGAAGAAGAAAATGTAGATGATCCGTCATCCGCTATGCCTGTACCTCAAGTAAAAGTTGGACCAGATGGTCAGTTAATAATAGATGAACAAAGTCTTGTTATAGAACAAACCAATGCAAAGAAAGGCAGGGAAGTATTAGCGAAGGACGCTATTATTGATGATGATAACAATGGAAATGGATTTTATAAAAAGCGTCAGAAAAGTAAGGAATGGTCTAAATGGGAAACTTTAAAATTTTATAAAGCATTAAATACAGTGGGTACGGATTTCCTGCTGATGAAAAGTGTTTTTCCAAATAGAACACGGCAAGAAATTAAACTAAAATTTAAAAAAGAAGAGAAAATAAATAGGAACCTAGTTGAAAAAGCACTTGCTTACCATCAAGAATTTAATATCGAAATGTTGGAAAAATCATTGGGTAAGTTTAAATAATGAACTAAATTTGTAATTTGAGAAAAAGTTTTTTTTATCCTTTACCTTTTAGCAATTACTTCACACAAAATTTATTGGAAGACATTCTGTACAATGAAATTTGTTTGTTTTGATAGCCACGTTTGAAGCTTCAGAAAGGGAACGTTCCCGTGCACAAGAGAAACAAAAACTACAGGGAGTAAAAGAAAAAGAAAAAGTAAAAACAGAAGGCAAGCGAAAATCTAGTAAGTTAAAAGACTGTTTCTTCTTATTAAAGATTTATTAAATAAATTATTTCCTAACACAATATTTTTAGGGGTTGTAGCCTCTAGCATTGAAGAGATGGATGTATCAGATGAGGAAGAAAATTATTCAGAGTTGATGACATCAAATGAAAATACAGAAGAAAATAATTACGAGGAACCATTAAATAAAACAAACAAAAAGAGACGTAAAGAAAGAAGAGAAGAAACAAATATGTTAAATCAATCGTTAATTGAAACAGACAACGATAAATCGTTGAGCTTATACAATGGCTTTGATAGTGATACAGAGGTTTATCATGTCAGACCAACTAGATCCGGAAGATTACCAAAAGCAAAAAAATTACAGGGACCAGATATAAACACACTCGACAATGAAATGCTAAATCATAGTTCTACTCATCGTAGAACTGTGACGCCGTCAAGAGATACCATGAAAATTATAGATAATTCAAACTCTGACGATATTGACATTAATCAAGAAAGTGAAGATACAAATTCTGTTAAAACAATCATACCAAATATCAATCATGTAGAGCCAGGATCCTTAGTTATTTTATCAAAAGAATCACCAGAGGAACCTGGAAAAAGTGTTTTACAAGTTTATATGGTTAGTTCTAACATCAATTCTTCTGAAACTCTTGAAGAACCTAATATTACATCCGTAAATTTACCACCAGAACTTTTGGAAACTGTAACTACTAAATTATCCAATGTTGAATCAATTACTCTAAAACAAGAGTACGAATAATTTACTTGACAATACTTGCATCTTGTATAAGCCTAACTTATCATCTTTAGTTTCAATTAATTTCTCAGTTTTAGCTAAACTTCAAAAAAGATATTTTACATAATCATTTTTTTCTACTTTTTATTCCGTGGAATTAATGAGTTTTATTAATACATTACCACATGACTATTTAATTATTACTTCAGTGTCGGTAATTGAAATGAACACCATCTGATACAATAGCATAATCTTTAGGGTTAATAGTGACAGATAAACCTATACTTTATACTATAGCCGCCCAAATTTTTGTAATATTTTGGAACGTATATCAATATATAATTGTTTGCTCTACATATACTAGTGTGCAGTATATTTCCCACTACATTCAAGGAATACGATACTCGTACTCTACAGAAAATATTATGTCATTGTTTGCCGCGAACTACAAGAAACAAGTCATCGTCGAACCATGATCTTACGTTTTTACGAAAGTAATTAGAGTATAGAGGGTGAAAAAAATAAAATTTTCTTCTATTTTGTATAAATTATTTTATTTATTATTGAATCCATTATAAAATTAAATATTGTTGTATACAATTGGGAAAAGTGTAACGCGATAAAAATAGGTGTATCCGAATCATTGGTCGGTTTAATGTTAAACATCTCGTATGTACTAGAGTATTAGAATTATTAGAGTATTATTAACACGAATCCAATTACGATATCAAAAATATCGGTATAATATTGTTTATTACTTTTGTTACAATATAAGATAGATTAATGAAATATCGAACAGGCATAAGAATTAATAACATAATTCTAATGTGTCACATGGAATCCATTTCGAACTTTCCAATGCATCCCACAAATTATAATCTTGTTCTATTATTTCCCTATTAAGTTTATCGATGTCTGTAGGAATTGAGTGTTCTGCAAGAACGGAAAAAAGTTATAATTGTATATCATTGAATTTATGTTTCATAATATTTGTATAAAAAATTCTCAGTTATGGGTCCTCGAGTCACGAGAATTCTTTAATAACTTTAGAGATAATGTTGTGAAATACATGTATTAAACATGTATTATTTTATATATAACATATATACAAGACGTTTTCTTACCAATCAATTCCAATTCATCTTCTTCTGGTTTTTGATCCGATACATAACTATTATATCCATCCAATGTCGGTTCGCTTTCATAATAACCCTGTTGCCATGCACTATAACTATTCCAATATGATGATGTATCATAGTAGTTATAAGAATCTGAATTCATGTTTGATGCTGTATATTCAGATGATGATTGAGGCGGAGTAGATCTAAAAAGAAAACAAACATAGATATCAAAGAAAAATAATTTGTACTGTACGAAACAAATGTTTTAGACATTTTGCATACCCTGATATTTTATTCCAAGGCCTAGGAACAGCATTGCAAATTTTTAACGATTTTGTTCCAAGCCCTCTATATCCATTCATGGTGACTAGACTATTTTTCTGTTCTTCCTCATTGGCAAATCTAACAAAACCATATCCTTTACTAAAACCAGAACTGTCTAAAATTACTTTGGCAGTTCTAATTGAATTATATTTAGCAGCAAATGCTCTATACAAGGAATAGTCATCTACATCCGTTGATAAATCTCCAACCCAAATACTGAACTCTCTTTCTGCTGCTGGTTTTCCTGTTGTACTTGCGTGATTTAATCGAAATCTTACAGCCTGAAATACAAAACAAAGATGAGTTGAAAAAGTTAGATGGATTATTGCATTTACCATTTAATTCTGTAATTATCTACATAATTATAAACAAAGATATAGTAATAGTATATTTTTCCAAATAAATGACTTCTCATGCTCTCACCGGGTTAGAACCAGGAATTACTTTGCCATTTAGTTTGTGCATTGCGTCAAGTGCCATTTCATCGGTTGGAAAATGTACAAAACAATAACCTGCTGGTTCACCAGTATAGCGATTCCTCATTACTTTAACAGTTTGTGGCTGTTCTCCCATTTTATGAAAAGCATTCATTATAAAACTCTCTGTCATATATGGTTCTAACTAAAATAAATCATATACATAATTTAGCAAAAATAATAAGTATGCAATATACAACAAATAAATTTCTGTAATGATATTTAGAAAAATATTTTTACGATAAGATATTTATATTAACTCTTTGCACTACATGCTCGTTCACAGATTACAATTCACTTGAAGAACCTATATCTTAAGAACTAATGGTAAACTGAATATAATTCTGTTGTAGTGCAAAGTGTTAACGTACACTTATATTTTGTAAATAGATCATATTTACTTACTCCTCCCATCCATAATTGACATAATACCATCGGTCCTGACATTCTTATCTTTGATTATATGAAATTCCAAAGACTCTTATAATTCTGTCGTAAAACAAAATGTTATTGAGCATAATTTTAAATATTTAAATCATATTTTAATTCAATTTGTTGTTTTACACATAGGATCAGTACCTCATACATACTTGATATAACGTTACAGTCACCTAAGTAAAAAAAATTTATCCAGATAACGTTTGAAATACGTATGTTAAAATTGCAATAAGAACGCGATTCTAACATAAAATATGATCAGTGCTGTACAAATTGTAATAAAACTTAAATTTTTTTTATATAGCAATTGATATTTGCATTGCAACTGTTCTAAGCACGAGAATTATAAATCTTCAAAATTACAACTTCTTACACCGTCGGAGGTGAATAGGTTAGGTAGACAAACACAATGCCTTGTAGCAAACACAGGCGGGATCCATATCTGATCGGTACTTTGTAACAAACAACTCTTTTATTAAACAATGGCAAACAGGACAGCTCGTCTACCAACTTTCGACGAATGTAGAAATCTTTTTGAATATAAATTGACTGAAATCAATTTTGTTTAGGAAAGCGTTATTATTTATTTGTAAATAATATCTAATTTAGCCACCAACGGAGAGTAGGTGAACTACTAGTTCATTAGAACTAGATAGTTTCACCAGTTCTTCAAGAACAATAATGAGAAAAACACATAATGATTATGGATTTCCTAATCAAGGGAAGTAAACCCTATACAGTCTGGTAAGTATCTAATTCCCGCCGAGAATTTTACTCCTAGTATCAGGATCACATGATAAGCGAAGAGGTAGCACGAACCACATTCTGGTAAGTTTATTTGTTTTGTTAGAGTAACTACATAATAGAGTTATTTCACTATATTGTGGTAAGTATCTAAATCCTACTGGAATTTTACATTTTGGTATCAGAATCACATGATACCAAAGATTCTTCGTGCCACCTCTTCTCACATAATGTGTTCCCGATACCAAAATTCAAAATCGGCCAGAATTTCGACACGTACCGAAAAATGTCCCCCTTGAATTAGGCAACCTATACTTACAGATCTGTCGGGCCGGTTGCCTAGTTCAAGGGGCACATTTTTTGTACGTATCGGAATTCTGGCTGAATTTTACATTTCGTTATCTGGAGAAATTAATAATTATCTATTTCAATAAGAGGTTTATTTAAAAACATGTTTGTATACTAGTCCATCATTTATAGGAATGTAAATAAATGACTTTGAATAAACATTTATTTAATCATTTTATTTCAGTTTACAAGATGTGTGTACAGATATAGAAAGATATATAAACAAATACAGATTTATATGGATGATAGTTCATGATAGCCCTCAGTGAGGTTCACTCACCACTGGACCAGTGGCACTGGTGAATTCTAGTGGTTTCTAGTAACATGGATCATAATCATTGATCGGGTATCCATGGTTGTCCATTGAATGTTCCGTTGGGAATGTTAACGTAAATAATATATTGACAAAAAGTTTATTATAAATTTTGTAAAATATTGTGTAGAATATAGCATTACAAATGCATTCTTTAAAGAGATTGCCTGGAACAATCAATCGATACTACAAATATTATTTAAAAAGATGCTTAACCTCTAAATCGGCTCAAAATAGAGAAGTTGAGGTTGAAAAAGGTAAACAATTATGTTCCAATTAATACTTAGTTTAAATACAACTGAAGTTAGTGTATTGGTTATAAAAATGAAAATAAAATGTTTTCGTGTATATATCTAGTTGTAATTATAAATTATTACAGAGAAAAATATTGCGGTCGAGTATTTCGAAAGTGTCACTACAATTGGGATAAACTGTCCTCAAAAAAAGAATTGTTTGGATTCAACAACTGTACAAGAATTGACAGATGAACTAGAAAAATTTGAAAATGATGAAAAATCTGTAGTTGGTGTACTTCACGGTATTGGAGGCAACTTTTGTAGCGGCTATGATCTTAAAGAAATTGCACGATACAATGGAAAGAACGAAGAAATTTTACCACAATTTGGCCCATTGGTAAGATAAATGAACTTCTGACAATTTGCAGAAAATCATTTATATTATTCACTTATTCGTTTGATTATAGGCTGACAGAATCGAATTAATTAAAAAACCTTTAATTGCTGCTATAAGTGGATATGCTCTAGGTGTAGGATTTGAACTTGCCCTAATGTGCGATATAAGAATAATGGAAGAAAGTGCGGTATGTGGATTTTTGAATAGACGTTTTGGCATTCCTATACTTTGCGGTGGCACTGTTCGTTTACCTGCTTTAATTGGATATGGCAGAGCAATGGAACTTATCCTAACAGGTCGTCCTATTTATGCAAAAGAAGCACTACAGTGGGGTTTAATTAATCATTACGCAGACGTTGGCACAGGTAGAGTTTTGCTCTTAACAGAAGACAATAAAACAATATAAAATATATGAATTCTAATACAAGCAAATTTTTCTATTTGTAGCTCTAGGCAATGCAGTAAATTTTGCAAGATCAATTACAAAATTCCCACAAAGTGCTTTGCTCGCAGATCGTACTTCTGCCCATTTTGCTACATTCTCTGCTAAACAATTAGAAGAAGCTTTACAATTTGAGAAAGATAATGCATCTCATCTAGTATTCGAAGAGGGTGTTAAAGGAGCAAATCGATTCGTCACGGAAAAACTAGGAAGGCATGGAAAGTGTTACAATATAACTCAGATAGACGTTAGTTTTAAAGATCTTGATAAAGATCTAGTGTAAATATTTTGTAAGAATGCATGTATTACTATACTTGCATAGTACTATTACTATACTATAAGACGACTGACCTTCTCAGAAGAGACAAATACACACAAAAATGTACATAGAAATTTGTATAAAGAAGTTTGAGATACAATTATTATCAATACATTATCAGTTATTTATCAATTTCCCATAACCATTATTGTAACAATCTATTTGTATTATGGTTTTATTTTCAATGTGGATTTCACAGACGAACCTTTTCTATGCGACGTATGATTCTTTAATAGTATGTCGGTGCATCTTTTCGCCGTTTTTCCAGTAAGGAGTGGTGTGAAATTTATCATTTGGCCATTCGAGTCCCCTGAGTAATCAATATTTAAAATAAACGGTATTCTACATAATGTAGAATGTACTTACGTTGATGTATGACTATTAAATATGTTAAATCCGCATCAAAGATGTCGAGACCAGATGTGCGAGGCTCGAAGAAGGAAACTTTTCTTAATTGACAACTAATCTCGTCACATAAATCGAATTCGGCTGAAAATATCTACTTCTTTACATTTTAGAAATAATCTAAAATTCGGTTTTTGCTTACCGGTATTTTCCAAGTTTACTGCATTTCGAATGTAATTCAGTATCAATTTGAGAGGGCAATCGATATTTATCAACAATTCTTTCTCTGTCCCTTCGAGCTGCATATTTGAATGCACCTTATCGCTATCAACTAAGCCTGGAAATCAGACGTTACTATCTTCATCGAGAATGTCGCATAGCGAAAATATCCTTACCAGTGTACTTAATTCGTATAATTGACGTCATACTTCGATCAACAATGAGTATGGGAATAGACGCATGAAATAACGTAACAAGGTTAAGGCAATCGAGACTGATTCGATATTTCAAATTTATATCCATGCCTTCCTAGTTTTTCCGCGACGAATCGATTTGCTACTTTCACACCCTCTTCGAATACTAGATGAGATGCATTATCTTTCAGATTTAGTTTATCAAAATAAATCTATTTTAATATTTCTTTATATTATCGTATACTGTATGTATTTTGTACTTTCTCGCACATTCAAATTCCTTATAAATGCATAAATT
>NC_071980.1:25820710-25824450 GCF_026283585.1 Hylaeus volcanicus
ATTTTGTACTTTCTCGCACATTCAAATTCCTTATAAATGCATAAATTCAATATTTCTTTATATTCTCGTATACCGTGTGCATTTTGTACTTTCTCGCACATTCGAATTTCTTATAAATGCATAAAAGCCTGCAGTGTACTTACAACGTATAACGAATAATAGATAAACAACATCAGTCTCCACGTACGAGGATCAGTTAATAAAAGGAGCAGGTATCTAATATTCTTAAACGTGTCAATTCGAAATTTCTTAAAAATTAGGTGACGTTCCTTGGAAGTTCATCTTTGTAGTCGATGCGCCAGGAGTGTGCCAGGTCCTGATCAAATTTTCTCAGGATGGTCACCGGCGGTCGATGCATTCATTGTACTGGAATTCGGCATAATCGTGGAATTTCATATTCAAGTTGAACAACAACGACCGTCCGCAGGCTTAATTGGCGAAAGTAATGCGAGCCGGCCAACCACCGTCGAGCCAGTTGAAGCTGTGTGACGAAACGAGTGCAGGTGGCAGCGCATTGTTGCGCAATCCTTCGTACCCCTCTCCTCGTCTCCTTGTAACCAGGAGTCAGGACGAGAGTCCCCTTCGTAATCAGAAGGCTCTCCCCACCAGGTGTGCCTTCCTCCCTGCTCGACCTGGTGAATGTTTGCGCCCGCAAATCCGCGCGATCACCGTCGACGGTTGTTCTTTCTTTCGTTTCTTTCTTCTATCCCACCTTTCCCTCCAAGGACTCTCCTTTTTGTTGCACCTTCGGCAGGCCGACCTGCTAGCTTTCGAAGGAGGAAGGTTTCTAGATCTTCCCCGCGACGCAGGCTCCTGAAACGAGATTCGATGGCACAGTTTAGTCGGAGCTGGGCTTTCGATAATAAATAGATAAGTACTGGAATCTGCATGAAATCCTTATGAGTACGACTGTGGATCTTTATGCCAAATAAAATCTTTGCGAAGGTACCTACAGACATTTAATCTAAATAGGAATTTATTTTGCTCTGTAAATATTGTATTATGTGAGCTTTACTTTCGATACCTTCTTTGTATCGTTGTATACTGCGTGTGTTTTGAGGTTTCTTGAATATTCAAATTTTCTATAAGCGCATAAAAATCTGCAGTGTACCTACGAATTAAGGTAGGTAGGATTGGGATCGTCATTGGTTACGAAAGATTGAGATGTTATGAAAAGTAGTTGAAGTATCCTATGTATCCTACAACGAAGCTATGCAGTCAACAAGAATCAGACAAGGCAAACTAGGAAAAGTCATAATATCGTCTCAAGTAATAGATGTCGGAGTAGTCATCAAAGACGTCGAATCTTTAAAGTCTGCAGCACTAAGAAAAATGTCTGCCAATGTAAATATAATTACTACCAAGAGAGCTAATTACAGCTTCTCCGTTTACTCGAGAGTTAATATTAAGTGAAAAAAGATGAACAAATATTTCTCGAACGTAAACGATCGAGCGACATCAGGAGGAAGAACGATAGGGCGGTTCCCAGGATATTCTTTCTGATCAGCGTGTACGTGGCATTTGAGAGGAAGATGCCAGCGCCTTTCACGAATCACCACGCGATCCTATAATACGTTATTGTTACAAGCGAACCGGTGAAAGAAAAATTCTTTCCGATGGGAGAGGCGAATCGACGCGCTCCTCGTTCTCGCGAGAAGGCAAAAGCGTCGTTCGTGTTACAAAAGTATTACCAACGTCTCTCGTTCTCTTTATTCATTTTCTATCTATTTATATAAACACTTACACGCAAAACAGCCGAATGCAAGTCACTAAACCTTTCTACTGTATCTACCACAGAAGTTTCGTGTTTCCCCTCTCGCGACTTTCATTGACTAGCTCCAAAGTACCCTCAGAACTCCCTTGAAAGTTTCCAATATCGTCGTAGCTAACACAATCTTAGATCATTAATTAGAACGATACGAGTACAGCACGTAGAATTTCGTTACCTGACACGAACTTTACCTAACAAAACACTAAAGCTTTTGGAACAACTCCGCTAAAACTTTTTGCCGTATCTAACAAAGAAGTTACATGTTTCCTCCCTCGTGACTCTCATTGACCACCTCAGCTCCAAAGTACCATAGGAATTCCCTCGGAGGTTTCCAATATCGTCTCAAGTAATAGAATGTTAGACGTATCATTAATAAACAATACGAACGCGTGGAATTTCGTATCAAGGAACGTTTCGTTCGCGTACCAGCGGCTGTTTGCTGAAATTACGAACCTTGGTGCCAGTCGTTCGGGGCCACTTTCCTCTTCGTCCGCGTCATTAGGCGCAGCGACAAGACCGGGAAAACGGATTCAGCCTATGCAGTTTTCATACGCCGTGCTCAGAGCTGGTCGTTTCGGGTCCTTTATACGGTGCATCGTTTGCCTGTCCATTCTGTAGCCCGCGCTGATCGTATCTGGCCGCCACTTAACCATTACGTTTTACGAGGCGGATGGACGTAAACTGCACTCCCTCTCAGAGTCCAGCAACAGGTTACGTCGTCTTGCGAGCCACGACGAAGGGGAATATTTTCCTCAAAGCGTGCGTGGAACGCGCAAACAGGATCGGCGTATCCTGGTGCGCCCGTGAAATTTACCGCAGCCGTTACAACGCTCCAACGTCCTCCGCGGATCGACGAGTCGCCTCCGGGACGCTGTGCACCGAGTTTATGTCGTTTTCTCGTCGTCTGCCCGATAATCGCTGCTCGGTGGAGCCCTGCGTCTATTCGAAACAGAATAAATACCGATGGTAACGCTTGTATGTACAGGGTGGATCGAAAAACGTGGGTAAACGTACTCTTCGCGGAGGATTGGAGCGTTCTTTTGGGAGAAGGGTTTCCTTCGGTGTGGTGGGTTCTAAAATTGATTTGGACAAGTAAATAGGAAAGCTAGGTGAGTTAACTCTTTGCCAACTCGAGGCCTTTTTTTCTGGTAGCTGCCAGCAACTCGAGATGTTTCTTAGCATTCTATCGCCATGAATTCCAAGCTATATAGATTTGAGAATAAGGTCATTTTATCGACACTTCGAGCTCCAAAGAAATGAAACCTAAAGAAACATTAGGTATCCTACATTTGCTGCGTGAAACCTAATGGTGACCGAGAGTCACCTCTCGAGTGCAAAGGGTTAACTTCATCGTCATCGCAGACATCGTCAAATGACACACGGTGATATTCACGTTTTTATCTACGCTTTGTTCGCACCAAAATGATTCCGAGATTCGCTCTTTGTATTTGAAAAGAATCTGTTCGTCAACTATAGCCAACAGACTCACCTTAGCGTGCATAACTAGGTGCTCGATACGTTCGCATAAACAGTGCGCGCGGCTTGCATTCTATACCGGAAAAACGAGGTCCTTGAACTCGATTCCTCGCCACATCTCTGGCTACCTAGCCGCGGAGTCGTCCTTTATCCGCTGGTACGGTCGTATGCTAAACGCATCTTTCACGCATGGCTCGCGTACACACACGTACCAGGGCGATAATATAAACAGGGCGTGGCACCGGGATGGACAGATTTTCCTCGAAACTTCGCCGACGCGAACAAGGATTTGCATGAAATTGAAGCTCTATGGTGCTTGTAGAATGTAAACGACGGGGTTTCGTTCAGTTTTTGATGGGGTCTTCTGATTCGTTTACTGGAAGGTGACGATTTCACTTCAATTATTATTTATTATTATTCGTTAACAGGACATGTGCTTTGAGAGAGAACGAGTTCAACACTTTACGGTCGATAAAAATTAAGCACACAGTAT
>NC_071980.1:25824460-25832889 GCF_026283585.1 Hylaeus volcanicus
TTAACCGAATTAATCGCGGTACGTGCAGTTCGATCAAATGTTTCGTCTATGATTGTTAATGGATGCTTCGCGTGATTACATTCCGATACGGGCTTCGCATTATGGATGGAGAATTAGCCTCCGAAACGAACGTAAGGGACGTTATCTGTTAAAGAGAATATCGATGATAATACGAATTTGAATTTAAGTGATTTGAAGTCAAATTTAAGCGGCTGTCTAAAAGCTGGACTCGAAATTTAAGAAATTATCTTTATTTTAGGAATGTCAAATACTGGTCAAACGGTTTTTCTTTTTTTAAATAAAAGGGTTTACGGTGAGTGGTAATTGGTAATTGCAATTTTATTTCCGATCCCTCGTTTCTTACTTTTTATCGAAATAAACATTTGACCAACTCTCGAACTTTCACGATCGTTAGAAAATTAAATCGCACGTGTGTGACCGCTCGAATCGACTCGACGGTCCTCACCTACGCGTTTGTCCAGAGCATGCAGAAAGGTGGTACACGTGGGTGTGTTGGGTTGGCCAAAGGCCAACGATAACGACAGCAAAAAGTTCTAGTATCGCGGATCCGCATCGTGAAATACATGTGTGCATTTGCATCGATAAAAGGTGATCGACGACAGTATCTCCGATCGGTTGTTTATCAGAGTTCAACGATCAATTACTTGTTCGCGTCGCGTGTGCAGGAAATAAATAGAGCGAAATTCTCATCTAGGTAGAAGCCCCGAATTACGAATAAACGATAAGGAGAACTCTTAGTCGTTCCTGTTCGGATGAGAATGAAAATTTGAAGTATAGGTAATATATACGCAAGAAATTACAACGTGACCGACTGTGCGTGATTTACATGAATTTTATGAATCAACTAACTAACTAAAAAACTAACCAATTACCTTGGAACCGCGCAATTTATTGCAACAACACGTGGTTCACATAAACCTTCAGGGAACTTGAGGAAATTTTTGAAAACTCTGCAACCCCTCGAATTTATCTTATACAATCACCAAAAAAATTTGCTGGATATAAAAGTGCAACGGGGGTTAATTATAATTGAAGGTGCAGAGTATTTTCTTCGCTTCTACCGAATTTGGACATTCGTTTAGGTATCATAGAGAGAAGAGCAAAGTTCATCGACATTCTCGCCGGGAGAGGCCTACTTATCCTCCGACTCTTTCGCCTCGGCGTTTTCACTTTTGGCCTGCGCTCTTCGTCATCTTCGAGTTCGCTCCGAACCTTTTCCGCGTTTAGTTGCTCAATCCTCCCCGGCCGTTAACGAGCTGGCAAAAAGCAACGAACGATATCGCAAGAATAACGGGTAATTGCCGCGTTCGCGCGGTACAGAGGAACGCCGGAATGTTGCTCGGCACCGGCGCGAGTAATTGAAGTACTACCTTAAAAACGCGATCTCTAAAAAAAACTGCCCATCATCGCGCTGATAAATGCTCGTTAAATAAATAAATACATGGCAACTGCACTCGTCGAGGATGAAGAGATGATAATTGTCGAGTTAACGTACTCTTGGCCTTAGAGTGTCTTTTACTTTTAATACGAGAAATTAAGCGAATAAATAAATGAAGAGAGAGAAAACGAAGAGAGAGAAAATGATTGAGAGAGAAAATAAAGGACAGGGTAAGAAATTGTACAGGGCTACCAGGTCTCTTTCTTGTGTTTTCTCTTTTCCGTATGGTGATCGAAATCGTTAGGTTGGTAAATGAATGGAAATTGGGGGTGAAAGTAGAGACTCGGAAATTGTTCAGGGAATTGTCGACACTTTCATGCTTAGTTTTCGTTGGCTTTGATTAGGGTGCACGAAGTCGCTAATTAACAAGCTATCTACTTAACTAACCAGCAAAGTAAACAACCGAAGAAGTAGGTAAGTACTAAACCAGGTAAGTAGCTACATAGCTAAATAACAAAACAACGAATCGACTAACTATCTAGCCAACTAAACAACCAAACAACTAGCTATCTACCTAACCAACTAACCGAAGAAGTGACCAACCAACTGGCAACTACTACCCACTTATCTAACTAAAGACCTGCTCGAATAACCAACTAGCGAGGTAACCGATCAACTCATAAACCAACCAGCTGAGTAATTAAAGAACCACTTATCCAACTGAGTACCCGAGTAATTAAATAAATAAAGATGGACAGGTTCCCTCGTAAATAAAGGGATCGATTGAGCCGTGAATCGTTCCTCCCTGGCAACGATCGAGCTCGTTCGATACAGGATTTACAGGTTTCCTAAAAGGAAGACGCCTCGGTTCAACGTACCGATTATCGCGATCGTTCTGCCCGACTCGGCCCGTAGAAATTATTCAGGTGTCGGTAGTAGCGGTTTATCTCCAATCGACGAGCCGCCGCGCTTAAAATCGATTAATCTTTCAGGCGCGAGCCGTGGGTATGCCACGATAACCGCCTCGCGTGATTTATTGGGAATCCGGATCGCGAAAATATTTAAGCCACCCCGAGTTTCTTTCCCGCGGTTTCATCGGAGAAGTAACGCGTAGTAACGAATTCCTACTCGGACGTGCAACAGGTCTGTTTACTCGCCTCGAATCGGCTTCAGACATCTCTGACGTTCGCGTGACTAGAGGGTGGATGACAGAACGGAAATTAATAAGCAACTAGCGAGATGAACAACGTCTCAGTTCCAAGCATCTACATATTGCAAATTAGAAGTCACCTGTAACGAACATTTATCATAACAACCACTGAATTATTGTGTATAAAAGTATAATATTAACCCTAGAATGGAAAGGTCACTGTTTACTCTCTTAATGGAAAGATCGAGTAATTTCTACTCCTTTTCAAAATACCCAATCTTTTACCTTTTTTCTTCGTTAGTACATAAAGTATCAAGGAATAAGCTACCGACATGGTTAAAAATAACAATATTTAAATTACAACATTTTAAATACTAAATCTTTATAAAAAGTCTTTGATAAAGTGTAAAGAAGTAGGAAAAGGTAATGCAAGGAGTAAAATTTACTCAATCTTTCCATTCTAGGGTTAAAGTCCATTGAACGTTGTAATATATAACGCGTACGAAGAAGTCGCAAATAAATGATTTTTAACGAAGCATCGATTGTCCAATAACTCGTTACCCGTTCTTTTCCTCGCATAGTCTCTAAATAGTACAGGATAATGGCGACTGTCTCGAACAGTCCTTCTCCCATCGGCGGGCAAACTACGCGGCAAAACAGATCTTTTCAATTAAACATCCGCAAAGCTGGCAGTTTAATTGAAAATGCGCGTAAACACCTTTCGCTGGATTTCTTTGTCCGTCGCTGGCGTTAAAGGGAATAATTCCTCTCTCCTTTTGGATTACTTTATTTTCCACGCCGCCTCGTCCTCTCAAGGCGAAACTGTTATCGTCGAGCTTCGACGCAATAGCCCTCCAAGGATGTTCCACGGACAGGCGAAATTAATCAAATTTAGCACGTTACAGTTACGTTCATTATGCGAGCGGCGTTTCGCCCGACGGGACTTAAGTTACACTGCATGAGAAACCTGTTCAGTGGCGCCTCTATTATCCCGACATCGGTTAACGTCTTCGGGGATATCAGCGAATACGCGCGCGTCCACCCTTCGAATCATCTCAAAGATCTTTCTTCTCAAGTATTATTGTTTTGGGAATATTTATCGAGGGCGTCCGGATCGAGCGTTTTATTAAAGGGAAGCTCGTTTCTTTGTATTAATGTTTCCTTGAACGGTACAAAGTTGTTCGACTGTGGTACATGTGTAAATAAAACTAGAAAGACTCGATTTATAATTCAAACTTCTGTTACATTCTGACTTTTGTATTGGAAAATGAAATTGCAATTAAAATGAAAGCGAATTTGAATTTGGAGTCTCTGTTGTAGTCGCAAAGAAACTGAAATTTAAATTTACACGGAATTAAAATGAAATTGAATCGAACCTGAAGTGTCTATCGTAATCGAAAGTAAATCAAGTTTCTCTCGCTGCACGTGTAGATCCATATAGATCACTAATATACGCGATCGATACCGAGTGCTACCGATCAAGTCGAACGCAACAAAAGCGTCTCGTCGATCAAGGTTGTCGCGTTCCGTGAGTGAACGCTTACTCTCGTAAGCGAGTCAAGGTCGACGAAATTGAAATTCGAGAGGATCGATTTCCCGAGCGATCTGACAAACGGGAAAGTGAAGACCGTTATGACTGAATCGCGCAGAAACGGATCCTGCGCTCGGCCGTAATCGTTTTTTGCGAGTGCCAGAGAACTGAAACGTTAATTTTGGGCATTCGAGATCACGCGAGTGGGTGTGTGCTCCCATCTAAACGAGCCAGGGTCCTTGGAATTCAAGGATGTCGAAACGGATCTGTACGCAACCGTAGAAACCGGGGAGTTGTGGTCGATCATTGATCCACGTTTTATCAAGACATTGTATTTGTATGTTGGTGAAATATAAGAATGATTGATAGCGCGCGTGCTGGGATAAATTGTATGTACCAAGGAAGCATTTTATTCGGTTCTTATAAATTTTTCTAAGGGCAATATGAAGCTATTGTCGCTACTTTCACGAAGAAGAAAGATGTGTAATAATGTTGTACATGTTTAGAATTCATTAAAATGGCTGTTATTACGTACTGGAATTTTTGTATATATTTATAATGATTTATAGACTATATCGTAGACTGTATTGCTCTGTTTTTATTTATGCACATGCCAGCAAAATCTACGATATCTATTTTATATATACCTCAACGTTAATGGCATGATGAAATGAATTATACTGTATATACACTGAATGAGATAAACGTCATGAATGAAAAAATATATATTTCATTACCTCGAGCTTCGTTTACAACTTCTCGATCGACCATATTCTTTCACGAGAATGATCGCAGCCGGTTCGAAGCGATCCTGCATCTGCCAGACGAGGGTGGAACGATTCAAGGTCGGCGAAATTTAAGATCGAAGAGACCACTTTCCCGAACGATCCGAAACCCGTCAGGATCCAGTGTTGCCGAAATGGATCCGGATTGGACGCCGCGGAGGCGTCGATCGGGATCCATCGAGTTCCGCGAGTGGGCGAGCGCACTCGTAAGCAAGTCAAGGTCGTCGAAATTCAGACCCAAAAAAGATCAAAGGCATCGGCCGTTTCGCTTATCCGAATCGAAGCTTGTTAAACCGGTCCACGGCATGGCGCAAGCCGCTGTGACAGAGTCGGGTATTATTAAACGATTTGTTGGTTGAATAATTATTTAAATGAGTAGTTACTCGAGAGTCATTATTTAACTGAATCTAATATAAAAGTGAATTTCCATTTGAATAATTTTTCAAGAGAATTTTTATTTCAGTGACTGTTTATATCAATTTTTATTTAAATAATTATTTAAAGGAATTTATATTTGACTGTTTATATGAATTTTTATTCGAATAATTATTTCCAGAAATCGTTAGTCGACTAATTGTTTAAACGATTTCTCATTTAAACCATCATTGAACTGAATTTACTTCAATAATTACTCAAGTAGACGATCATTTGAACGTCTATTTGTTCAAATAGAAATTCATGTAAATATTGTCACTAATTCAAATTACGAGCAATCGATCATTTCTTCCCTTCGTCAAAGTCTCGAAACAATATTCAACAACTTTCCATTAAAAACTCAATAAAAATCCGAACAAGCAATCACTCCAATTCCAGTTCGCAATCAACGAAGAGAAACGAACAATTTTCATCAACTTCCCATTCGAAACCAAATAAAAATCTACGCAAATAATCTTACAAATTCTGGTTGGCGAGCAATGGCGGGAGAGAGGCCCCGAAGGTGGTAATTTCCAGGAATCCCGGATCTCTGTCGCGGCCTCGTCCGCCCTTTTCTCGCGGATGCTTGGCAAGTCGTTTCCAGCTCGTAAACACGCGCGGGACCGCTTCCATCGCCTTCACCTTCGGAGCCTGGTCGAGAAGCAGCGCCGCGGGGACGTGCAGAAAAATATCGCCTGGATCCGGTACCCAGTCGGGCAACTACCTGCCGACTGGTTTGTTGTTGTCTGTCCCGTGTTATTCCTCGTGTCGGATCCGTGCCTAGCTCGCGGTTCGAGTTAACGCTCATTGTCGATCGATTGTGTTTACGCAACGTCTCGGTAAGAACTAGTTTCGCTCGGCGGCGTGTGTTTGTTGTTCAATTTCCCACCAAACTGAAGAGAATCCTCGTCGAATGAGGGATTCCCCATTTCGTTCCGCGACGCGAGAGACGATTGGACGCGGGTGGAGCTTCGATTTCCAATCGGGGAGGCTGGGAGTTAGGTACGCGTTGAAACTGGATGCTTTCTAGTTTTTCTAGGGTAGAAATACAATCAAAGGGGTTATATACAGGGTGATAATACGATTATTCCATCTTTTATCTTTGTTCGACCGTTTGGTGAACTGCGTTAGATCTAATGGCTTCAAACTCCAATATAAGGCGTAATATTACGATAAATAAGCATGTATTATATGTATAGATCGATAAACTTGTCTGAATAAATGTTATTATATTATGGATAAAAATATATAAGGTTTCATTTCCCTGCATTGGAAAACATGTATCTACGAATCCACAATTTATTTTTATACGATTTGTAACGTATGTCATTGGTACTTGGTATTTGATATTTGAGATATAATATGTAAAAGGCATCAGTGTTTTTCTTATACCTGTCATACAGTCTGCAAATCTATAACGTATACTATATTATAAATATAGAATATTTGTTGTAGTACACTCGTTACTTCGATTATTTTGGTACCATGATATGCTAACAAATTTAACGTTTCGATTTGTCTTGTAAATTTGTGGCAAAAGCGACGTCATTCGTAAAGGTCTTCCACGCGGATGTCGCGTAATAAAATGTCGCCGATGACTTTGCGTTTCGTTCAATCGAAACGCAGTTCAGTTTTGCGCGCGATTATAAATAATCGTATTTACGCGCGTTGGAATTCACGGACCCACGAATATGGTCGCCTGGAGCAAGATATCTGAATAATGAGTACACGCATGAATTTGTTATATGAAATGTCCTTGCGTGCATATATGTACATATATGTCCTCGTCGTATACGTTTGCAACAATGAAACGCCGGGAAAATATTCTCGTATTTATTTGCCACGAAAGTTGTTGAAATATTCTACGCAAAAGGTATCGAAACGAGTTTCTTTCTCGACGCTGCAACTTCTTCTTCACCCACTCTTTTGGGAGAACAGAATTGGTATTCTTTGTAACCAAAACTCGAAGAAAGAAACGAGATCGTATAGTAATAATTATGATAGGAAGCGAAAGAAGATCGTAAACATACATAAAGAACATTTGTATCGTAAAACAGGAAAGTCCGTAAAGAAATACCAGTATGAAACTTAGAGAAAGGGAAGGTGAAGAAAGAGAACAAAATTCTAGAGGAACGAGGTTCTTTATCGATGCTACGCGTAATTTCTTTAAATAATTTTGAATAAGATTGGTAGGTTAAGTCCAAACGTATGATTGTATATATTTTAGATCAGTAAGTAAAAGTTGAAAAACATTTTCAAGAGATCTATCATTTCTTTGGCACCTATATCAAAGTATATAGTTTCTTTAATACCAAAAGTAACAATTATCGTTTTCGTTTTGAATCAGTTACTAAACCATATGATGCACACCCTGTGAGCTACCAAAATTCTTACCAACATATTACAAGAATACAAATAAAAATACACTATATATTTCTTTGTATATTCCCTGAAATTTCTTTCATTTTTCGATATTTTTCTAAAAATTGTTTGTCAAACCAAAGTTCCTGAAACCTGAGGAGAGCTTTTCGTCCACCGACGATAGCTTTCGTGCTCTGCACGATACGTAATTCCTGCAAACGAGACGCGCATCGTCTAATTCGCCCGTGCTTCTTCAATTTATCTCCATTACGCAGCCGATCAATTTAATTCGCTGCACTACCTCGTTCATTGACTTCTCAATTCACGGTTGCACTGCTTCGAAGGTTTCGAAGTTGCGAATCGCTACAGCTCGGTGAAACGTAATTCGCAACTCTCGTCGACCAGAGAAGGGTAAAGTTTCATTCGACGAGCAAATCACGAATTAACCCTGGTGTATAACTGTTAGGTGCAGAAATTAATTCTGTGCCTGCATATTCAATCGTTTATAACTTTAGTTTAAGTATCTACTAAATTCTCAACGTGATTTCAATTCTGATGTATCTACATGTATATAATTCAACAGTCTCCTTAAACGTCCCAATATTCTGTGCCTACAAAGCCTTTGTACAGAATTCATTTCTACGCTTTAAATATTTATTGAATATTTACAGAATTTTCGAGTAATTCAGTGTGCAATACTTCAGTCCACGGTTGAAAATTCTATTCGAATAATAGTAACGAACAAGTCCACCATATAACAATTTATTCGTAATGTTTAATCGAACAGTA